>NC_037337.1:78978312-79281342 GCF_002263795.3 Bos taurus | reverse complement strand
CCGCTCAGTCCTGTCCAACTCTTTGTGACCCCGTGGACTGCAGCACACAAGCCTTCCCTGTCCTTCATCATCTCCCAAAGTTTGCTCAAACTCATGTCCGTTGAGTTGGTGATGCTATCAAACTATCTCATCCTCTGTCTCCTGATTCGTCTCCTGCCCTCAATCTTTCCCAGCATCAGGGTCTTTTCCAATAAGTCAGTTCTTCACAGCAGGTGGCCAAATTATTGGAGCTCCAGCTTCAGCCTAGTCCTTCCAATAAATTATTTAGGATTGATTTCCTTTAGGATTGACTGGTTTGATCTCCTTGCAGTCCAAGGTACTCTCAAGAGTCTTCTCCAGCACCACGGTTCAAAAGATTCAGTTCTTCAGTGCTCAGCCTTATTTATGGTCCAACTCTCACATCTGTTCATGACTACTGGAAAAACCATAGCTTTGACTATGAAAGTGAAAGTGACGTCGCTCAGTTGTGTCCGACTCTTTGCGACCCCATGGATGGTAGCCTACCAGGTTCCACGGTCCTTGGAATTTTCCAGGCAAGAATACTGGAGTGGGCTGCTATTTCCTTCTCCAGGGGATCATCCCAACCCAGGGATCGAACCCGGGTCTCCTGCATTGCAGACAGATGCTTTACCATCTGAGCCACTAGGGAAGCCCACAGCTTTGACTATACAGACCTGCAAAGTGATGTCTCTGTTTTTTAATATGCTGTCTAGATTTGTCATAGCTTTCCTTCCAAGGAGCAAGCATCTTTTAATTTCATGGCTGCAGTCACTGTCTGCACTGATTTTGGAGCCCAAGAAAAGAAAATCTGTCCCAGGTTCTACTTTTCCCCTATCTATTTGCCATGAAGTGATGGGACCAGATGCCATGATCTTAGTTTTTTGAATGTTCAGTTTTAAGCCACTCTCCTCTTTCAGCCTCATTAAGAGGTTCTTTAATTCCTCTAAATGGCTTTTTGCCATTAGAGTAGTGTCATCTGCATATCTGAAGTTGTTGATATTTCTCCTGGCAATCTTGATTCCAGCTTGTGATTCATCCAATCTGGCATTTCTGCATATAAGTTAAATAAACAGAGTGACAATATCCATCCTTGACGTCCTCCTCTTCCCAAGTTTGCACCAGTTGTTCCATGTAAGGTTCTAACTGTTGCCTCTTGACTTGCATTCAGGTTTCTCAGGAGACAGGTAATGTGGCCCAGTTATTTCTGTCTCTTTAATAAGAGTTCTGTGCCTTCACACAGTCCCTAATCAGCTCTCCTTTCCTTTGCAGGAAGAGAACCGGCCAGTGGGTGGGTTTTCTCTTCGTGGCTCCCTGGTGTCAGCTCTGGAGGATAATGGCGTTCCCACTGGTAAGGGGCAACTTTGGCCCCATCCTCATCTCAGGGTCCTCCCTCCTGCTTTCTCAGTAATGCTCTGCTGATGATGGACGAAGCTGTGGGGACTGAGTAGGGGCTTTCTCAGTGAGACAGTGAATGGTGTGAATTCTGAAGCCAATTTCAAAATCAGAGAAAGGGCACGTGGGGTATTCTTAGTGTTTTAACAACACAACTAAATAATTCTCATCTTTAATATTCTTTCCCTTCCTTTTCTGTGCTTACTGGCCCATAAGCTTCCACCTAAGAACAATAGCTTACAATAGTGTTTAAAGATTGACAACACAGTTTAATATGTTATCGTGCTAATTTCACACTAGACAGCTAAGGAAGGTAGTATTATTCTCAACTTATGGATGGGAAGATTGAGGTTCAAAGAAATTAAACAATTTCAGTCAAATCCCACATCTGTCCATGCTTTTAACATAAACCTACTAGACTTTTTTGATGTGAGACTGCAGGCCTATGGTTATCATGGAGGGCAGGCCAAGAGGTCTTCCAAGAACGTTCAGACATAAAACTAGCAGGCCTTAAGGCACAGATGAGGGAGAGGGGATGGATGGGAGGCAAACAGGAAAGCATGCCTCTGGTGGGATTTTCTAACCATATATGCACACTTGTACTAAGAAATACTTCATTATGTGTTTTTGTCCGTCTCAGTGACTTTCAGCTGTTCCCAGCTGAAAGCAGACATGGATATTCACTCACTGATTTTTCTTTTTTTTCTTCCTGCCTAGGGGTTAAAGGGAACGTCCAGGGAAACCTCTTCAAAGTGATTACTAAGGATGACATCCACTATTATATCCAGGCCAGCAGCAAGGCTGAGCGTTCCGAGTGGATTGAAGCTATCAAGAAGCTAACGTGACAAGGACCTGAGGGAATGGGGCTGAGATTCCTCCCTCTTACCAGATGACACAGGATTTCCTGGACAATGGGAGTATGTTAAGATTTTTAACTTTTTATATTTTGTACTGCTTTGGAGTGAGACTGGTGGAGTTGCTTAACGTTGGCAGTGGTGCTATTGCCTCCCCCACCTTCATTTAACCTGTAAGTGCTGAAGCAGCCCTGTCAGCACCTTGACTTTTGCCCATTATCACAACCAGCCATTCCTTGGGTACCAAAGTAGGTCTCCCTTGTCACACTAACTGGCCATGTAATACTGAACAAAACACTATACCCTCATGATGGAGCTCTCAGAAATGCTGTCAGGACCTCTTAACGCCTTTGGAATGAATAAAAATTGACACTTGTTACTGGCTATTAGAATTCCTATACAAAGTTTCAGTTTTCAAAGGTTTTTCATGCTTAAGGCTGTAAGAATTATTAGGCAAGCTGATTATAAAAACATCTCAAGTGAGCTTAAAGCCTCATCTTCAAAGTATGGATGGGGCAAAATCTTGAACGAAATATTGTTTTGTTTTGAAAAAGAAGCCTTCATAAGTATTACACATTGCAGAAAAGAAATCATGGACTCAGTTGGATTAGTCACATACATAAAAGTAAAATTACAGCTTTTCTGTGAAAAAAGAAAAAAGTTGTTTGGAAAGATGCAGAGCAGGAGCTTTCTAAAGGAGATAAAGATGTCAATGGGAGAATTAAATCAAAGCATGAAATTTTGGTTTTAGAATGAAGATTAATGGAGACAAATAGGTACCAAGAAGGTTCATCAGTTAGGTTAATCTGAAGTAGTGAAAAGTCTGTATCATACAGTGTCTTTAAAAACATTTTTATTACTTTCAAGCTTAATACAGTAATCTGCCAGTACAACTGCTTAGACTTCCTTCAATGAATAGATATGTAACTTACATTTAAGGGGCGTGAACACCTCCAAAGTGCTTAAGTAAAAGTTCATTCAATAGTTTGAACTATCTTTTCTTGATCTTGTCTAGAATACCTGATCATTCAGATCAGGAATTCCAAGCTAATGAGGTTTTACTTTATTCCTTACATTGTAAGAGACTGCCTTTTAAAGCACCATTTTCCATTTGGCATCTCACCAAGGTCTGTGTCCTCAGTTTTTTTTTATTGCTTTTTGCTATCAATATAGGTTTTTATCTGAATTAAGCTGCATTTGGTTTGATGGCTTCTTGATTGTAAATTGGCACAATTACACCCCACTCTGTACGGTAGGTATCAGTATCATGAGTTGAAAAGTAGCTGACTATTACTTTGAGGCAAATCATGGGACAGTTCTTGCCAAGGGTACTAGCACTTGAATTTTTAAAATTCCTAACCATTTAAATTGCTTTTACTGTGGAAGTTAACTAGGTCAAGCAAGGCCGTCTGTGGGTTTCCACTAAGTTTTTAAGCATTATCCTCAAGTACTGGCTTGTCTTGTTTTACTAGAAAACATGAAAGATCATTTGGATATTTGTATTTTTCCGGCCATTTAAAATTTTCAACTAATACCTAAATGAGACTCAAACTATTGTTAATTTTCAGTTATGAGTTGATAACCACTTGACCTCAAAGACAGAACTGGGAGTAGATGAAACTGTCAATTTCTAGTGAGTCTTTACGCGGAGAGATTCAAAATTTGGGTAAACTGTTCACTGATCTTTTGTCAATCCTTTCAAGTTTTTAGAACTGGGTGTGATCTTGTTCTCATATTTGCAAGTGATACTTTTAGGTCAGCAGGGAGTTTACTTAGTTCTCTCCATCATCACTGAGGTATTGATCTTTTTCTCTGGCAAGGGTCATAAATTTGCAGAATTGTTGTGGAACTGAACAAAAGGCCTGCATAGGATATAAACCGCTCACCACGGATATCACAAGTATTTCTCAACAGTTATGGCTTTTGAAGTATTAAAAAATCCAGTGAACAAAGTGAAAATTCAATTCCTCTGCTTACAACAAACATTTAAGCAGCACCTGTTATATAGTTTGATAACATTCGTGATGCTGTGAGCTTTACTCCTCAGGAAAAAACTGAAGTGAAAATTATGTGCTGATTTGAATACATCCAGATTCTCCTCTAAATATTCCCAGTATGGCATGCAAGCTAGCAGTCATGGTTCCCTCATGAAAACAGTTATATTGTTAGACCTGGATCTAAAGAGCTAGTAGAGGCTGCTAAATTAAACAAAGGGACAAACCTTCACAAATAGCTTAAATGTCTCACCAACACACTCTTCTATTTTCCAGTCCTTTTAACAGTGAGTTAAGTCTAGTCCTGGATTGAATAAGGTGGGTTAGATTTAATCTTCTAAGTATTTAAATAGCTATTCTTGGGAATAATTAGTAAAATTAATTTATCTAGTACCTCAAGTATCCTAAGAGATTAAATTTATAAAGTAAACTAAAGTTAACTCAAGACTTGCTACACCTTGGCCACTGTAGCTGTAACTGCAAACCACATGTTATCTATGAAGTTTATTTGCCTTTGTATATATTATTTATCTTTAAAACAATCAGTTCTTAAAGAAAAAAAATGATGGAAACATTTTGAAAAACGATTGTTAATTGTGTTCAAACAGACCCCTAACCTGTTAGGAAGAGAAGTGAAACTCTAAGGTGGCACCTAGCAAATATTTTACTGGAAAAAAAAATTAAAAGTTGGGCAATGATACTCAAAATAACTAAATTTACAAAGCAGCATTTTTTTTCTTAAAAAACAAAAACCCCAGAAAACTAAAGTTAAAAAACAAAAACAAAAACAACCCCCCACCCATTACCAACTTGAATTACAAACTCAGGACAAGCAGCTTAGTACACCAAGGACCGGTGTGATAAATTCTCCTTCTGACCACATGTTGTCATCAGTCTCAAATAGGTAAAAGGCACTCAACTAATGTAATTCTTTAGTTACATTTTAAGGCTTTTTTCCCCTAGGAGTAAACTTTCACTAATTAAAATGCTCTCTAAATCCTCTTTATTAAAGGAGGGGTGGGTGGGGGGAGAGGGTGCCTGGCACACAGCACACGGCTCACGGGATCTCAGCTCCCTAACCAGGGATCAAACCCAGGCCCTCAGCTGTTAAAGCATGGAGTCCTGACCACTGGCAAAGTCTCTGTAAACCTTCCTTTTGAAAGGATCTGCTATACTTATCTTCTGGTCACCTGCCTTTAAATTACTACATTTCAAATAAAATGAAATTCTTAGGAATCATAATGCTTTTAACTGGTGATAATAAGGAAGAAACCTATGGTTAAATATCCCAGAAATTTATTTAATGTTTGCTTGATACATTTTATATAGAAAGGTTGGAACTATTCGCTTTGAGTGCCTCTGGTAAATCTCATGGAGGCACTAATCTACAAAGGGGTGCCAATCTGGAGATATCAGAAATGGAAATCATAAGCCCAATTTATGTCTCGTCTTGAAGATCTGTCTCTAGTGAAATCAGGCCACTCCCTTAAAAAACGCTCAAGGTGTTGGAGCTACTGTGTGAAAACAGCTAACATTTAGGAGGGCATTTCATGTTTTGGTCTGTTGGAACATTTAAATACTTAAAATAAAAAATATTCAGCTTTGAAGTTTTCAATACTGGAAAACTTTTAAGTCTAGGGTTTACAGCCAGGAAGGCTGCTTTGTGTTCCTTAAACTGGACTCTGTTTCCCACAAAGTTAATCTTCAGCTTTGGCTTCCATTTCTTCTGCATCATCATCTCCATCCACTTCTGCATTTTCTCTCTCAAGCCTCTCCAGCTGCCTTGCAAGTTCGGTCTCATCTGTATCTGTGACCACTTTGGGCTGTGGAAGCAGAGGCACAATTTCAATGTGAATGTAGTTAAACACACACAAATTCAGTTTCAATACTATTACTGCCTGGTATTTTAACTCTTATTCTGAGCGCTGAAATACTACCAATAAATTCCATGAGATAATAAAACTGAAAATATATATTGGCTGTATCTTTCAAACACACAAAAAGATGACCTATAAAAATACATCTTCTGGCTTCAAAATTTCTTCCACAGAAGAAATTTATTTTGAAAATTACATATGAAAATTTGGTTTTGTTCTTGTTGAGATGAGAAAAACATAGGACACTATTGTAGTTCCTCATTCTGAAATCAAACTTCAAGCATTCTAAATTCTGCTGCTGCTGCTGCTAAGTCGCTTCAGTCGTGTCCAACTCTGTGCGACCCCATAGACGGCAGCCCACCAGGCTCCCCCGTCCCTGGGATTCTCAAGGCAAGAACACTGGAGTGGGTTGCCACTGCCTTCTCCAATTCATGAAAGTGAAAAGTGAAATGAAGTCGCTCAGTCGTGTCTGACTCTTAGTGACCCCATGGACTACAGCCTACCAGGCTCCTCCATCCATGGGATTTTCCAGGCAAGAGTACTGGAGTGGGGTGCCATTGCCTTCTCCGTTCTAAATTCTGACAATAATCAATCACTGCTTTCTTTTTTCAGTTATTTTCATTGTCTTTATTTTTTTCATTTTGGGGGATCAGTGACCACAGTCTTGAATAACCACCCCATGATAATTCTTATTTACTTTTAAAACCCTTTTAGGAAATCGAGTCAATGACTATTTTATACTTAGAGGACTTGTAGTTTTAAACCTATCTCATGTTTTATAAGTCACTGATCAGATATTTTAGAAGACAAACCAGTTACATGATTGAAACGTCTTTAAAACTTTAATGACAAGGCAAAAAATCCCAGTATTGACCTCACCTCCATTTGAACATTGAAGACACCCCTCTTTTCCTCAATTTTTTCTTTTATAACAGCCATAGCTTGATTGAGGACAGAGAGGCCTTCTGTTCTCTCCAGGGTGGTTGTAGTCATTACATACCGAGGAGGAGCTATTAGATTAATCTAAGGAAGACAAAAATTCAATTATGAATGTACCTACAGACCACATAACAATTAGGATGTTTGAGAATCGTTTTGCTAATCTGCTGCTTTAAAAACAAATCATCCCAAAATTTACTCCCAATTCTGCAGCACAGCAATTTGAGGTAGTTTGTTAATGTAGCAGAAGCTAATTGAAGCTAACTGATACTATGATGTAACCCAGTAGTAGAAGCAGTCTGCTGCTGCTGCTGCTGCTAAGTCGCTTCAGTCGTGTCCGACTCTGTGCGACCCCATAGATGGCAGCCCACCAGGCTCCCCCGTCTCTGGGCTTGGATAATCTGTCTCTAAAATAAACAAAAAAGATTCCTATTTGGTTCTAAACTAAACTGATGGAAGAAATTCTTCTAAGTGATTCTGATTAACAGCCATCCAGTTAATTTTATTGCTAATCAAAGAGTCAGGCCAAACCTCCTTAAAACTGTGTGTGAATATAAGAGAATATATTGTCCTTTTCAAGATTCTATGAGCATAATGGGCACTGTGGCTACTTACTGTAAAGGAGGTTTAGCATAGCTGGTTCTTTGGCACTAAATACCAATAGGAATCTCTATCCATAGTGACAGTAGCAGTAGCTACAACAAAAGCCTACACATAATTTTAAACATTCCCTAGAAGTATCAAGAACCACTTTTAGTAACACTTGATATGAAATATGACCATTAAAAAATCTGGATTTAACTTGGATTAAGTGGATATTTCAGTAGGGAGGGAGAAAACAGGCTACTCACTTTGATGGGCATGGTTTCTGTAGAACAATTCAAACCCGCTCTCAGAGCTTCTTTTACGGCATCGATGCCTTCATAACCATAACAAGCCACTTCAATATCTAAAATTATAAAAATTCAAAAGCTTACTTCAAAATATGCAAATTTTTTTTAAGTTTAAAAAGAAATCAGAGATATGACAAATACATTAGTACTCAAATACTTATGAAAGCTTTCATTACCCTTTCAACTAGAAATCAACCCCAGCTATTAACTTTCATATTTAAAAATATCTGAACATGCAGTGATATCATATCTTCTCACCAACATCAAGCCCCTGAATGATGAAACCATAAAAAAGAGAAATTTAACAAACATCTTGAATTTGGGCTATATTTGGGTTGAAATCATAATTCCAACCCCTCTGTGCTTCAGTTCCTTATTTGTGAAATGGTTAGGAGTGTGATGAAATCTGAATGAAATAATAACCACGGGGGCTTCCCTGGTAACTCTGGTCAAGGATCTGCCTGCCAATGCAGGAGCTGGGTTCGATCCCAGATCTAGGATGCCATGGAGCAACTAGACTGATGTGCCATCTGAGCCTGTGCTCAGGAGCTGCAACCACTGAAGCCCAAGCACCCTAGAGCCTTTGCCCTGCAACAAGAGAAGCCACCACAATGAGAAGTCCGTACACGGCAACTAGAGAAAAGCCTGCACAGCAACAAAGACCCAGCAAAGCCCCCCAAATAAATAAAATTATAAAAAACCAAAATAATGTAACTACAAATTGTCTAGAATAACGGCATACTCTGACCCAGCAATCCTACTTTTAAGAATTTGCCTTACAGAACACCTGTATAAATGGGTAAGTCTATGTGTACAAAGGTGTTAAAATGCAGTGTTTTTTGTAATGTAGTTAGTTGACTCTTAACAATACAGCCTTGAACTGCAGGGTCTCCTTAACATGTTGATTTTTTTCAAACGTAAACACTACAATACTACATGAACCACGGTAGTTGATTCTCAGATACAGAATCAGACACACAGGACTGACGAGGTTATATATGAATTTTTGAGTGTGCAGAGGGTGGGCAACCCTCTTATACATTGTTTAAGGGTCAACTACAGTAAAAAAAGACTAGCCCAACCTGAACATTCATCAAGAGGAGACTGGCTGATATCAAGGTTTATTATTCTATGCAATATTACCTAACATTCAAAATGAGAATGATCCTCAAGTTCTACAGGGAAGGGCAGCCATAGGACACCAAATAGAAATAGCTAGTTGGAGAAAATGGTGCACACTATGATCCCATTCTTACGAAAACATAAAAACTTATATCTGAACATAAATAGCACACATTCCTATACAGCATAGGTATACAAAAAAATGTCTGAAAGAATAGATCCCAAATTAACAGTGGTTAATCCAGAGGCATGGGAGGATATTACTGTACTGTCAGAATTTTAAAGCATGCACTAAAACAAAATAATCACTCCACCCAAAAAAAGGGCCAACTTAAGGTTAGCTGAGCTCATTTACTTGTGTCAATATATATGCATTTTATGATAACTCAGTAGAAGCAAAAATTACTTAATTTCTTTAGCTTTTCTTGCTGTGAAAAATAAACATTTAGAAACAGGTAGATGTTGATGTAGCAACATATTCTTTGGTGAGGGTCATTATTTAATAGCTTTTCTGGTACATGCAAAATATTTTAAACAGCATTTAAAAAATCATTTACCTGCTCGAATTTTGACAGCCTGGGGGGTCAAACGCCTATTAATATTGTTAATGAGTACTTCACGTTCATCTTCATTCAAATCTAAGCTATCCAAAATAGATGGGTCTCTGAAAGAAAACACACACAACAAAATGTCAAGGTTACTTTACTGATAATTAGGACACCAAACATAATATAACAGAATAATGTTTAAGAGCACAGCATTTAGTGTCAGAATTAAGAGTTCAAATCTTAGCTTGACAATTTAATAGCTTTGTGCTTGGGGGCCTTTCTAGATCTGTTTCCAAATTTGTAAAACAGGAATAAAAACTGTGTATCTCACTGGACTGCAGAATTAAATGAGCTAATGCAACTGAAGTGCTTAGGCTTGTATGACAAAAAGAAAACACCCAAATGATCATTATTAAAAGGAAAATTTTAGAGATCTGACTAAAGCAAGCAATTTAATGTTTCCTATACAGGCATAACTTGAAGATATTGTGGGTTCGGTTCTAGACTACAATAAAGCACGTTTAGGAATAAAGTGAGTCACACGTTTGGCTTCTCAGTGCGTACAAAAGTTACGCCTATGCCATACTGTTGTTTTCTGTTAAAAATACTTCATTCCTAAAAAATGGTAACCATCATCTGAGTCTTCAGGGAGATGTAATCTTCTTGCAATAGTAACATCGAGGGATCACAGATCACAACAAAATATTGAAAAAGTTTGAAATATTGCAAGAATTCTCAAAATGTGACACAGAGACATGAAGTGAGCAAAGGCTGTTGGAAAACTGGCACCAACAGATTTGCTTGATGCAGGGATGCCACAAACCTTCAATCTGTAAAAAATGCAGTACTTGCGAAGTGCAGTAAAATGAATTCTGCTTATATATCTCACATCCCACTATAATTAAGCATATCCCTGTAATTAACAGTCCTTGCTTCAAGGAGCTCGAAAAGAACAAAAACATGGAAAAAAATTAAAAAAAAAAAAAAAATAGAAGTGCATTTTTGCACTTCTGGGGTGAGGTGAGGAAGGTATCAGTGGGGTCAGGAAGGGCTTCATGAATGAGGTGGCATTTCATCTGACCCTTTTAAGTGCCACAAACAGGGACCAGTCTTGTTCACTGGCATGTTTGTTGAACAAATTAAAAAATGGAAAAAAAGAAATAATGACTAAAAGAATGGTAGGATTTTAACAAGACTATTTTAAGAAAATTCTGATATACTGATACTGAAAGACAAACCAACAGAAAAAAAAGAAAATGAGATGAACAGATGTTTCACAGAAGACAAATGGTCAATTAACGTATGAAAAGTGGTCAACTTCCACCAACAACCAGCAAAACGCAAACCCAAATAAGACACTATTGGACATCAATCTGCTTTGCAAAAAGAAAAGAAAAATCTGAGATGTATATCAAATGTTGATGAAGAGAAATAGAAACACTCATATAATTGCTAAAAGGACTATAAACTATAGAACCAATTTGGAGAAACTTTAACAAAACTAAGTAAATTTAAAGGTGCCTATAATCAGTCCCATGACTCAACAATTCTATTCCAAGGTATCTATCTAAGAAATTTCCAAATGTGTACACAGAGACATGTACATGTATTCACATAGCACTATTTGAAAAACAGGGGAGGATTACCTAAACATTTTTTAATAGAGGAACAAAAAAGGGGGCATGTTCTCACAAGTAAATACCATATAGAAATGAATATGAAGTAGGCATACATGTATCAATTTGGAGAAATTGATAGATTTATGAAATTTACAGTAACTGATAGATTACTGAAATTTACAGTAACAGCATCACAAGTAAAAATATAAAGTACTGAAAACCTGTCACAATGATAAAATAAATTTTGTTTTTTTGTTTAAACATTTTAAAACATAAAAAAGATTCTGTATGTACTTTTAATAATCTATTCACACATTTACATGTATCAATACCATAAATGATAATGACGTACACATAATTTCACAACAGTGGTTACCATTGTTGAGTGACCAAAATATCTTTGGAGGCAAAAAATATTGTTTCCAACTATCTCAGAAATTTTAACTAAAAGGGAAAAAAAAAAAGAAGCACATGTGGCATCGAATTATGATTGAGTTAAATCTGGACAGTTGCAACATGGCTGATGAAAGAGAAGAACTTTAACGGTGATAAATGAAGATTAATTCACTAGGATGAATGTTAATTTGTTAAGAATTTTAATGCAGAGCAGTAATGGAGAAGGTGCAGGAGGCATAAGCTGTAAGCAGGGCCAATGATGACAGCAAACCGAGGTGAGAGATGTACTGACTGAGGAGCCCAAGACTAAAGGCAGGGAGGACAGAAATATAAAGCAGTGCTTGATGCCCAATAGCATAAACTCTGGATGGACCTAGAATGCTTGTGTTTGAATCCTGGCTCTACCATTTGGTAGCTGTGTGAACTTGGACAATTTAACCTCTGCCTCAATTCCCTCATCTATAAGATAGGAATAATAGCACTCACACCACAGGTGGTTGTGAGGATGACATATATGTTTGCTGTCATAATTATTACTCTTCTCACCTTTCCCACAATTTGACATAAAAAAAAATTAAGTCACATGAGGGGAGGGGGTAAGGTGGAAGGGATCTGGAGCCTCAGGTGAGTAGGCATGATGGAGGCTCTAACAGTTCAAAGTCCCACTTGGCCATTCTGAGGGCTGAAGAGACTAATCTCCCATGGCAGGACACGAGTTGGCAAGTAACGATGCAGTGGTGAGGCTGTTCATGAAGTATTAACATCTAGGAGTGGGAGGTGCAGAAGTAGAGACAGTAAGTACAGAGAACTTAAGAAGTCTGACTATTAAAAGGAGAGGACACAGTGCTTCCTACAGGAGAAAAGTAGAGGGCCGGTTGAAAAGTCTGTTTTTTAGTATAAATGGGAAAAATCTGAGCATGTTTTTATGTTGATAAAGCAAAATCAATAAAGAAAAAGGCTGAAGACTCAAGGGAGGGAATAACAGATGGAGATGATATTTCTCAGGAATAGCTGGGCACAGGGATAAGATTAGTTTGAGAGCAGGAAGGACCCCAATTCCAGTGTGACAAGAGCACAGGAGGTAATGACAGGTGGGCAAGAGGTAAGTTGGATGAGATGGTGGAAGGAAATGGAGGTGATCCTGTGCAATGGCTTCTTTTTCAGGCAGTGAGCGCAGCAGGTGAGAGGGAGGGAAGAGGGATAGAGTGGGTATCTGGGGAAGTGTGGAGAAGTTCTGAAACAGCCAATCTAAGAATGGGAGGAAGAAGTGATCCAGAGCAAAGAGGGTGTGGGGCAGCAGTTAAGGCCCAGCTGAGGTTGGAGACCATGAATATGCGTGGCACCAACCTGTAAGACTGTGGTTGTTCCTAGCAGCACCCAGCATTCTGTAAGTGCAGAGAAGGCAGGAACATCGCTCCAAGGCTGGATGTAACAGAAGGAAAAACAGGGCAAAGCTCATGATATTGGCAAGAAAGTTATTGAAATGATGGACCATGGGTCTACGCTGAGTAAGAAAGAGAAGGCAAGAAAAGGTGAACAGACAGGGAGGAAAGAAAGGGTCTGGAATCAGAGCCTGATGTAAGAATTAAGACAACAGAGTAGGACAATGTGGCAGCTGGAAGGACAGGAGGCTGTGGTAAAAGAACAGAGTGTGTGAATTAAAGATTTTGGAGGAGCAAATCCTGGTGACAGTAAGACCCAGGGTGAGGTCATATGGGAAACTGGCTAACATGGCGTGGGCTGAAGGTCTAAGCAACTGAGGTAAAGAAAACAAGAGATTACAGTTTAAATGAAATGTCTATGCTGGCCCTGAAGTCACTGAGGACAATCACAAAACTTGGAGAGGAAAAGATTTAAGGCAATAGCGTCAGGATGGTTTAAAGAACTACCCAACTATGGTACACCAAATCATACAGGCTTAGCTTTAGAGGACTGGCCCATATCATGGGCCTTTTATACTGAAATATTTTAATCTAAATTTGACAAGGACTTACTACATGGATGTTGTGTTACTAAATGTTAGGCTCTCAACCTGTGTGCTAGGCCTAGCAGCTGTAATACCAAGGGAAAAGCAGAGCTAAGGAGGAGTTCTTACGAGACTGCGTGCTTAAATGCATCATAGGCACCATATCCGGGTCTCTTGTACTTGTCATCGAAGACCCAGGCAGTCCTCTGGAATAGGCTTTCCAGCTGCTCATCCTTGGTATATTCTAAGACCTCAGCAACATGACGAAGAATGCTGTAAACCTAGAAAAAAAAATGAAGAGCACAACAATTCAAAGATAAGAGATATACATTTTTTTTAAGAAGATATTTTTACATTTTAGAAGACAGCATATAAAAACAAACCTTTGGTTACTTTGATTAGAATAACTCCTTAACAACAAAAGATTACCATATGAAAACTTTTTTTCCCATAATTATTTCCTTTTCCATAACAATGAACTCAAGTGGGTGAACACACACAAACAGTGTAGCATTTATAGCCTAAGATCCAGAGCAAGTCAATTCTGGGACAAACCAACCTCTCTGAATATGTTTCCTCATTTAGAAAAGGGAGATACCAGTATCTCTCCTTTTTATTGTAGAGAGTTCTTACATGGATCAAATATAAGACATTAGGACTACTATTCCACGAGAGATGGGGGCTCGATCCCTGGACTGGGAAGATTCTCTGGATGTGGAAATGGCAATCTGCTCCAGTATTCTTGCCTGGAAAACTCCATGGACAAAGGAGCCTGGTGGGCTGCAGTCCATGGGGTTGCAGAGTCAGACACAAAACACACACACACACACACCCCCGAACATGAGAGCATACAACCAGGATGGAGATTTTAGTAATTCTTTTGCTCTGTTATCTTTTAACAATTATCCTTCAATCCTACCCATCTCCTACTCACTGCTGCCAATTTTTTTTTTCTAATCTCCTAAAAATAAAAGGCCTCAAAGAAGAGAAAGTGTATTAAGAAAGGTTTCATGTTAATTACACACAAAAACTGACCCAGGGAAGGTAATATCATTGGCTATTTCATTCTAACATCATCCCAATAAGATCTACTCACGTACTTATTTTACAATATTTTATAACAGCCTAGGGGAACAAACAAAATGGAAATTTCCTAGAGACGTGCTTCTCCAATTTGGACTTGGTGGGACTTGAAAGATTTGGGTAATGGTCTCATAGCTTTTGTATTTTTACTCTTTTACCAGGGTTAAGCAAGATTTAAAAAACCTTCTCTTCATTTAAACAGTGTTCTTGGCATTTTACCTTGAAGATAAAAACATACAGGGCAGAAGAGAACGAAAGACACAAAAGAAGGATAAAGAAAAGAGAAGCAATGGAAACTCCCAATAAGAACTGAAGATCTAGGGAATAAAGGAAAATCTGAATAGGACCAAAGAACAGAAAAATACAGGAAGATGAGAATGAAGAAATGACAATTCCTGCCTTATTAGTGCTTATTGTGGATAAGTAACAAATAACAGCAAAAATAAGAAAAAAAAGCTGGTTGTTTCTGTGATCCTTACCCCAGAAGAGTTGAAAGTCAAAACTTACATGTTATGACAGCCAAATCAGCTAAACTCACTCATAGTTAACATAAAAGAGCTTAAAAACACTAATGGTCTGGTACTGATCTGAGAACATTATTAGACTTCAGTGCTTTAACGTAGTAACATCATGAGACAACTGATGTTGTCTCACTAAAGTCACACTCTTTCAAAATGGAGTGTTCAAATTATTTTCCTATGAAGCACAGAACTGAAAATGGAAATACAGATACAGAAAATCTAGGTTTTTGTTTCTGCCAGCAACATGCCATGTAGATTATTTATTAAACACATTTAACAGTGGACTAATTTGACTAAATAATCAACTTACAGTTTTGGATTTGGTAAATTTATCTTCACATTTGATTGCTTCCTCTGGTGAAACTCTTCTTTTTGACAAATCAATATATCCTATATGAGAAAAATTTGAAAACATTATCTCTGTCCAGGTATCAACAAATTACTGACAATTTTCACAACCATATTGCTGGGTTGGCATACCTACACTTATTTCCTACTTAAATTGTATCAATAAAAAAAACTGCATAAGAAGTACATGTATTATGAACGAGTATTATGTTTTAAAGTAAATTTTTGTCATCATGTAATGTTATCTTGGTGGAGGGAACTAATAATTTTAATTATCCATATGAGAGGTAAAACCATGTCTATTAAGCATCAGAGGATCAACTGTATCATGTTTTCTGTATTCTTGATGTTCTGACATTTGTGGCCTGGCTGACCAGGGAAGCCTCTGCTGCCCAGCACTAGCCAAGGGCTCAATGGGAGCCTTTCACATGGAAATCAGCCAACGCAGAGCCCACGTCCCCAGCCATCTCATCAAAGTTCCACACATCAGGCCAATACTCCCCCATGCCCTAAACCCACGTAGGGCCAGATACCAGACAACGAGAGACAGTGCCCGTGCACCAGGCACTGCCCATACTATTCAGATGAGCCAAGTGTAAACTGTTTACAACAACCTGCCTTGCCTTTCTCATGGAAACCTCAATACAGGCTCTGGCCTAAGGTTTCCCCTTGCTCTTCCTGCCTCCTGATCAAAACTGGTGCTTCCTCATCTGGCTTTGCACAGCATGCTGGGTCCCCATTTCCTGGGAAACTTTAGTAATAAAAATCTTCTTTCAATGGCATGGCCACTCCATGTCACCAGTCACCTTCATAAATGAAAGTCCCATGGGCACAAAATGAGACAAGAAGTTAAATGTATTTTAAAGAATTAAATGTTCCAAAGTTCACTGGAACACTATTTACAACAGCCAGGACATGAAATCAACCTAAATGCCCAACAATGGAGGAATGCATAAAGATGTGGTACATACACACAGTGGAGTATTAGTCATGGCTATCAGGGGATAAGATGGGGAGATAAACTGGAAGACCAGGACTGACATATATACACTACTACATATAACTATACTCAAAGCTCTATAATGGCTTACCCGGGAAAAGAATCTAAAAAAGACTGGATACATGTGTATGTATAACTAATTCACTTTGCTGCACACCTGAAACTGACACAACACTGTAAATCAACTATACCTCAATAAAAATTAAAAAAAAAAAAAAAGAATTAAAGAGAAAATGGTCTTTCACCTTTACCCACATATTAGGTTGCAAAAGTAATTGCAGTTTTGCACTGTAGAAATTTGCTGGAATACATTCTTAAATGTGGCTGTTATACATTATTTTAATGTGCAATTATTGCTTTATGTTTTTTGCTAATGAATTATTACTTGCTGTTTATTTCATATGTATTTATGTATTTTAGACTACGGAAATAGTCTATGGAAATGATATTAGACAAAAAACAAATCTGAGTGATTTTCTTATTTGAGTTCAAAATGGGTCGTAAAGCACAGGAAACAAGCTGCAACATCAACAACGCATTTGGCCCAGAAACTGCTAATGAACGTACAGTGCAGTGGTGGTTCAGAAGTTTTGCAAAGGAGACGAGTGCCTTGAAGATGAGAAGTGCAGTGGCTGGCCATCGGAAGTTGAGAACAACGGAGAGTATCACGGAAGCTGATCCTCTCAAAATTACACGAGAAGGTGCTGAAGAACTCAATGTCGACCATTCTACGATTATTTGGCATTTGAAGCAAATTGGAAAGGCGAAAAAGCTCAGTAAGTGGGTGCCTCAAGAACTCACCACAAATCAAAAAAATAATCGTTTTGAAGTGTCATCTTCTTTTATTCTACACAACTACAACGAACCATTTCTCAGTTGGATTTTGTTGTGTGGCAAAAAGTAGATTTTATACAACAACCAGCAACGACCAGCTCAGTGGCTGGACCGAGAAGCTCCAAAGCATTTCTTAAAAGTCAAACTTGCACCAAAACTCATCATCACTGTCTGGTGGTCTGCTGCCAGTCTGATCCACTACAGCCTTCTGAATCCCAGTGAAACCATTACATCTAAGAATTATGCTCAGCAAATCTATGAGTTGCACCGAAAGCTGCATCCCTGCAGCTGGCACTGTTCAACAGAAAGGGCCCAATTCTTCTCTGCAGCAATGCCTGACCACACGTTTGCACAACCAAAGCTTCCAAAGTTGAATGAATTGGGCTACGAAGTTTTGCCTCATCTGTCATATTCACCTGACCTTTTTGCCAACTGGCTACCCGTTCTTCAAGACCTTGACAACTTTTTGCAGTCGACAACCAGCAGGAGGCAGAAAATGCTTTCCAAGAGTTCGTCAAATCCTGAAGCATGGATTTTTTTGCTACAGGAAAAAACCAACTTATTTCTCTTTTGCAAAAATGTATTGATTGTAATGGTTCCTATTTTGCTTAATAAAGATGTGTTTGAGCCTAATTATAATGATTAAAAATTCAGGGTCTGAAACCATGCTTTTGCATCAACCTAATATCTTTCAGGCTAAACTACTTTCTTTACCATCTCTTATAATGCAGTTCTGTCTTGTAAGAAATTCCCCTAGTTTCTATTTACCTGATAATGTCTTCATTTGATTTTTATTGCTGAATATTTTCTTTAGAAACAGAATTCTGGTTTGATAGTTTTCTTTCAGTGTTTTATAGATGTCATTCAATGCTCTGACCTTCATTATTTCCAATAAAAGAATGCCACTGTAATTTGTATTACTGTTCCCCTGTAAATAACATCATTTTCCTTGGCTATTTTGAAGATTTTATTTTTCAATAGTTTGGTATTCCTAGATGTGGTCTTGGTATTTATTCTGCTTCAGGTTTGCTGAGCTTCTCTAATTTGTAAACATTTTTTCTCCCAGCAAATATGGAAACTTCTGGCCATGGTTTCTTCAAATGTATTTTCTGCTTTTTTCTTTCTCTTCTCTTCTTTTGGAATAAAGCTTTTGATTCTTAATAGGTTGCTCTTTTTTTCCTCTCAGTTCTTCAGATTGGTTCTTTTTAAATGAACTACCTTCACATTTCAAGCCTTCTGTTATCTTTTATCTGATGTTAGCCTATGCATTGAATTTTTTAGATACTAAAAAAAATTTCATTTCTAGAAATTGTATTTAGTTCTTTATGTGAGTTTCTAATTTCTCCACTAAGATTTCTGCTCACTCACTACAAGTACATTTTCCTGATATCCTTGAGCAGTTAAAACATATTATTTAAAATGCTTATCTGCTAATTGCAACATCAGGGTCATCTCTAGGATAGTCTCCACTGATTATCTTTTTCAAATGGGTCATATTTTCCTGTTCATTCAAATATTTAGTAATTCTGAATTGTATTCTGGACATTAAAAAAGATATGTGGCAGAGCTCTGAATTCCTTTAGGTTCCTCTTAAGGATACTGATTTTGTTGTTGTTGTTGTTCACTCTGCATGGCTTGTGGGATCTGAGTTCCCCAATCGGGGACTGAACCACCACTTCTGGCAGCAAAGGTACAAAGTCTTAACCACTGTACTGCCAGGGAACTCCCAAGGATACTCAATTTGTTTTAGCAGTTAACTTGTCTGAATTCAAAACTATACAGAGCTGTCTCCTCAGATGGAAAGCAAACAAAATTTGTTTAGATTTTTATCCTGTAGGGCTGCTTGCAGTGTAACCTCTACAAGTAGTTCAGAAGTCAGCTAGAGATTTGAGCAGAATTTTTATATATAAACTTAGGGGCTCTCTCTGTGTCTCTTTCTCTAATCCCTATCACTACTTTCCAATTGTTGTGGCTGTCCAGAACTCTTATCTCTGGCTCTCAAGTCATTAAGACTGAGGGTTTTCCTTTAGAATCTTCACTGCCCTGCTTGGTATATCATGGCACTCAGTCAAAAGGCTGTAAATCTTATCCAGTGCAGTTCCTGTCTTCCCAGTGTTAACTTGCCTTCAGTTTCAGCCTGCTTTTGGTTGCTCCCATTGTCTTTGGATAAAATTTACCACCCATTTAGATACTTGCTTAGGGTTGACAGCAGTTATGTTGAATGGCTTATCCAACAGGACTTAAAATTCTAGTATCAGAAATGGATCTCCTCTATAGGATCTTCTGCACTTTGCTTTTTTCTTATCATGGAGATCTTTTCATATCAGAATATTCAGATTTCATTCTGTAGAAAATTGCTTTGCCTGGCTGTGTCATGATTTATTTAACCACATTTTAGATTGTTGTTTCATGTTTTTAACTTACACTGTACAATGTTGTTATGACAATACATTTTTACATCTAGCTACTGTACTTACACAAGTATACCCTTTCACTTTTTCTGACTGCAGTTGAAAATATATTTGATTCCGTTTTGTGTTATCTATTTCATGTAATAGGAAAGCAATATAAGCTAAGACACCAGCTGAGGTCCTACTAGGGCAGTGATTAAACACAATATTAAACGGAATAATCTCAGTCTTCAAGTAGTTTAATAAATGGGGGCTAGGGAGAGTGCTACAAGTCATATCAAAACATTCAGAATAATCAATGTGCTAATGGTAGCACCTTTTAAGAGGTAATACAAGCTGCCTCCAAAGTTTATTATCTAAGATTATAATCAGAAAAAAAGTCAGTTACGTATAAAATCATTCGTTTGCAAAAGTATCAATTAACTAGATGGCTGAGGAGATTCAGAAAGACAAGTTCAGTCAGGATGACTGACTAGTCTTTTAAGCACGACGGTAACTACGTGACTGAAACGAACACCTGACAAATTATAGAGACAGCTGAAACCAATGATCTTAACTATATTAACTGAAGACAAAACCTACTCATTGGTATCGTACAATGTATTTAGAAACTGTGTTCACAAAGGTGAAGACTTACATGGGGTCCAAAGAAGGGGCACCCAAAGAGTCGTGACTCAGCACAGTGTACACATGCACACACTCGTGCATACACACACACACACTCTGAATAAACAGCACAGTAAATAAATGGAATACCTATTCACCTCTGCCTGAAAGATCCGGAAGGACCATAGGATCTGGGGGTCACAGATATTCTGATTACCAGAGAGACAGACAGTATTCAGTTCTAGATGTGTCTTTTTTAAAGACATAAAATATTCCTAAAATTCATTTACTTTTACAAAAGCTAGTTCTGGATAAACTAATTAACCACTACTAACTTAAAAGGTTTTGTTTAGATGGTTAATTGGCATCCTTCTCTAACAACTGTATGTAAAAGAGTTTAAGTACAAAAAGAGGCGTTTTGTTTTTTTACTGCAGCAGGCAATGCACAAAAAATATATTTTAAAATAAGTTTAACTCAGAAAAATTTCAGATATAAATTATTTAACAAAAAATATTTATTCATTATTACATTTATATTTAATAAGTACATATAAATGATTAAAATAAAAATTAAATATTCTTCTCATTTACCTTTTTCTTTGTCCACTCTAATAACAACCACACATTCATTCCTGCCAATTCGGATGAGTTTGTTTATAGAACGGATACGCCTTCTTGACAACTCACTCAGAAGAATCATGCCTTCGATGTTGTTGTATTCCAGCAAGCTGACATAAGCGCCCATTTCAGCAATGGACCTTACATTCACCATCACTACATCTTCCACCTCAGGAAATTTGTGTTGATAAAATCTACAACTTAGACCTGGCATTCTGCAATTTAAACAAAAGAATCAAGTCAGTGTTCAGTTAAGGTCAACATAAAAATATCAATTTTTCACGTCTTGCCACTGGAAGAAGTTTTTAGTCTTCTCATCTCTTTAAACTTCTTAAATGGTGCTAGAAAACAGATGAATGTTTGGGAACCAAGCCTGAATTTTTATTTTGCTCCACATTTTTCTAAGACTTGCATGATTCTCTACAATTAGTTTCAAAGGAATCATAAAAAATAGTGGTCATTTATAAAGAGTAAAATATTATTTTAATACTTAATAACAAATGATAGGAAGCATCACTACTGTTATAAGTGAAAGTGAAAGTCACTCAGTCGTGTCTGACTCTTTGTGACCCCATGGACTATACAATCTGTGGAATTCTCCAGGCCAGAATACTGGAGTGGGTAGCCTTTCCCTTCTCCAGGGGATCCTCCCAACCCAGGGATCAAATCCAGGTCTCCCACATTGCAGGTGGGTTCTTTACCAGCTGAGCCACAAGGGAAACCTACTGTTATAAACCTATCAGCAAAACTAAAGCTACTCTTCCTCCAAGTCGGCTAAGACTGATTACCACCATATAAAGGGAAGAGTTTTCCAACAAATTAAATCTTAACCCTAACCACACATCAAATGATATACTCTATCATTTGTTGTTCAGTCACCAAGTCATGTCCGGCTCTGCAACCCCATGAACTGCAGCGTGCCAGGCTTCCCTGTCCTTCACCATCTCCTGGAGTCTGCTCAAACTCACATCCATTGAGTCGGAGATGCCATCCAACCATCTCATTCTCTGCTGTTGACACACACAACTCTATAATTTATTTTAGGCAGAATTATACATGTCACAACAAAAACTAAAGATTAATCACAAAACATACTACATTTAACTAAAACGTATCCTTCTGAATTTTTTTCCTCTTAAACATGAATTCACAACTACTATAATTTTTAGCTTCCACTTTTCCCATTACTTCCAAATAATCTTCTCTCTTGTTGAACAGGTATACTCAACCCCGAGAATCCTTTAGTAGATATCCCCACTACTATAAAGTTCAAGTTTCTCTTAATCTCCACACACTAAATATATTTAGAACTATTCCTTTTGATCCACCCAACCTACTTTAAACACGGCTCCTTTTATGACCCACAAGCCTAAAATCATTCCATAAATAGAAATATATTTTTAAAAGGAAGCTCTCAAATTAATCTTTGTTGGTAATTTTCATGTTTTTCTGGTAACCTTAACTAATTTACTATTGTTAAAGCTCAGAATATAGGCAGTAATAAGATCCCAAGTCCTATGAAAAATTTGTGAAAATTTATGTACTAACTTACCTTTTTTTCTTATTAATTGGGTAACAGGGCCACATTACCTGTCTCAAAGATAAAACACCTACATCCAGCTCATAGAACCCCAGGGTTCTGCTGCAGGGCAGTTTCAGAACTGCTAACTGCACCCACATATATCTTCCTAGTGGCTTACCCACTGACTTATACATTTTTCTGCTCCCCACAGGGTCCTATATAATCCGGCCACTGCCTATCTTCCTGAAGTACCACTTTCCTTATAGTCTTCCCCATTTTATAGATGAAAAATATGAAGCATGGGTTAAGCATCTTGTTCTGTCATATACTGTTAACAAGTGAATTTGAACCTGTAACGTTTGAATCCATAGTTTGTGTCTTATTCATTAGGCTGTATTTTCTCTCAACATTATTGGTAAATACATGACAATTAGAAATACCTTAAACAAAAAGCACTATCAGTGTACACATTCAGTGCTAGAACATAATAAATTTTAGTATTAATATCGGGGCTTCCCTGGTGGCTCAGATGGTAAAGAATCTGCCTGCAATGCAGGAAAACCAGGTTCAATCCATGGATCGGGATTATCCCCTGGAGAAGGGAATGGCAACCCACTCTAGTATCCTTGCCTGGAAAATTCCATGGACAGAGGAGCCTGGCAGGCTACAGTCCATGGGGTCGCCAAGTGTCAGACACAACTGTGTCTGACACAACAAGTTGTCAGACTCACACACATAAAATTTTTATTATTAACCTATCCTATTTAATAAAAAATAAACTGTATATAACAGTGGTAGAGAAATATTTCTCTTTGAAGCTTGACAAAATAGGGATTTAGCAAATAAAGGGAAGTAGACATACAATGGTCAGAATTACCCACCAAGAAAAGAGCTGAGCTGGTTGGTTCATTTTTAAACAGGGCTTTTTTTTCTCTTGGACAACTGTTCTCAAATATCTGTAGGTAAAGCACTAAAACTTGAGAGCTAAAAATGTTTCATACTGGGTATAAAAATGAACATCATGGAAAGGTGTGAAACATTTTAAGAGATTTAACAAGCACCAAGTTTCTTCAAATAGTAAAGCCGATACGTTTGGAGAAGCAAGACCTAAATTGATTGTAAAAGAACACAGGCAATAGTGTAAAAGAATTCTGAAGAGTGATATGAATGCCACTGCTTCAGAAGGCGCAAATCTCTTTGCAAAAGATAATGTAAATAAAGGAATACTGCTGGTGCTATGTCATTCACAGTGAAAGACAGTAGATAAGCACAAAAAATAGTCTACGACTTTGCTCTCCTACTTACTAACTGTGGCTTAGGAATACTGATGTATTCCCATTAACTGTAGCTTCTAATGTGTGCCATGTACTTCACAGGTTTGTGGAGGACATCAAATGAAATAATATACAGGTGAAAAGAGTTGGAAAGTGTAATGCTATACAAATGTAAGATATTAAAAGGCAAAGGAAATATCATTTCCATTTTGCAACTTAATTCATTAAACAATTATTTTTATTATTAAAATAAGTACTAAATGATTTCCTCAAAGACAAATGCTTACTAAGTACAACAGGAGCTAAAACCAGGTCATATGACACTAAATTCAGAGTTTAACCCACAAAGCCTCAATATGTCAGAGTACTACAATACAGTATGTGTTCTCCAGAAAAGAATCTTTCAAAATACAACTGAGCTCCAAGTTAATTTCAAACACCCTGCACCGTCAGTAATTTTGCCTGGTCAAATGGTAGGCAGGAGTACTTAAATCACTGCGTGCTCCAGTCGCCATCGTGGATACAGGAAGTCCACACTCCCTTCCGAAGCAAAGCATGATGTGACAGAGGCAACTCCTGTGGCAATACTAATTCGGCTCTAACACTTCTCAGTTATGCTCTCTGAATGCTCGCCTTTAGTACAGAAGTGCTAAACAAACAAAGCTTTTCAATTATTTCACTGTAGTTGAAAAAGGAAGCAACAATCTCTACAACTGCGCATCTTCCTGAGATCTTTTGAGAACCAGAAACTCTCATTTGGCATCCGATCAACTAAGAACAGGCACTAAAGCTTTATGTAATTCCAAACTGCTGAAAGACACGGAGTTACAAGATTTTTTTCCCCCCTTGAGTAACAACTTCAATAGGAAGAAAAACCAAGACTTCTTTGCTACACCTTTTCCCCAAGAAACAATGTTTCTTGTTTAATGAAAATTAAAGTAGACTAAGTCTGGGGTAGTTAATAAAAGGGACCTAAAATTTCCGTATCTTGTGTTTTTCAGTTCTGCTTAACCGTAAGACCACAGCGCTTAATTCTACAAGTCTATTCTCATCGGTGCTGAAAATACGGCAAAATGATACGACGAATAATAAACTCTTCAGTAGTATCTTTTAGTTTCGTCTTAAGGACTGACTCATTCTACAGAAACGCCCAACTCCAGCGACAGGGTAACAAGAGCTTCGATTTTTTAATTAGTGGTCAGGTTAACAAACTCTTCTTGGATCTTTTTTTTTTTAACTCTTGTCAAAATCGTGGCCCAATCCACAGGTTCCTTGAAGTGTCCTGTCTGGTCACCATTGAGAGGTAGTATTTGCCGGGGCGGAAGAAGAAGGGAAAAGAAAAAAGGATGGAATTCTCAAGCCTAGAGACAGCAAAGTGCTCAGCGTCCTGGGGCGGGGTGTCACGGCGTTCTCCCCAGGCCGTCCCACCTCAAGACACCCCCCACTATCACCATGTTGACGAAGCTGTCCCATCACTTGGCCCACTTGCCTTCGCGAGATTCCTCCGTCAGTACCACGACACCTCTGCTACACGGGGAGCCGACACGCAGCCGGCGGGTGGCGGCAGTCATGTCCAGACACTTCCCGCGCGGGGACGGGAAAAGGAGGGGGTGTTAGCCCCGGGGCCTACACTCTACCGACCACCCACGTCCCTAGACACAATCAAAGTGAATTCCTGGAGAAACAGATCAGAGAGACTAGTCACCTGAGGTATGTGTGTGAATCCCACAACAAGGTCCCACGCCACGCTCCTCTGTCGGAGAGATCAGGTTCGATCAGCCCTCAGCAGCCGCCGACTCTCCTCAGCGTGCGCTTCGCTTGACCACACTGCGCATGCGGAACCAGCTCGCAGCACGCAAGCGCCCACGGGAGAGGGACCTTTCTTCGTCACTGACCATAGAGTCCAGGTCCTCCGAGGACAAATAATATGGACCTTAGGAGGACCTGAAAAGTACGTTTTCTCGTTATCTTTAGCTTTCTCTAAGTAATCGTCAAGGCGCAGGTAAAAGGGAAAACTGATTCCTTGTCCCTAAAGCATAAATCCTCGCTGGAACCTTCAGTCAATCAGGAGGTGGCGCTGTGACCAAAGATTAAAACTGGAGGAAGAGAAGGAGCATACTCTTACCTGTTCTTTCGCTTGGCGCGTGCAGAACCGAGCGCAACAGCCTGGGAGGTGGAAGGGGAGGGGCTAGAAGGCGACCCGGAAATGAGGGGGCGATTCCGGGGTGCGCGCGCCTCAACATCCGGGCATCGCCTTCTTGTTTTCGCCCTCCCCACACCCCCGCCCTCACGCGTACAGACAGGAAGGGGAAGTGAAGGCCGTATAGCCTAGCTTCCTCTTAGCAACGGGAGAGGGTCACGTGATACACCAGCTGACTCCGGTAGAGAAAGACTCAGTGGCTGGGTTGTTGCAGCCACGGTTGCCCGGCCAGGGACCCGAGCTGAACAGTCATCGTCAGAATGTCGGGCAAAGACCGAATTGAAATCTTTCCCTCGCGAATGTAAGTAAAAGAATGGAACGAGCAGGTGTTCAGGAACACCTGCCTGAGCCGCTGTCCCTTCATTACCCTGGAGCGGCGGGGCTCCTTGTATCTTGGGCCGATCCTGAGCTCTCAGGCCTCTTCCTGAGTCTAGGGCAAGGCTCCCTGACGAGTCCCTTGGCTCTGAGTTGAACCAGACTGGACAGAGTCCACCCCGAGCTGCTGACTTTTGTGGAGGTCTGCTGACCTCAGTCATTAATCGAGCCATTCATTTCACATTCCCTATTGATCCGGGCAGTAGATTTATATAACTGAGTTGTCGCTACTGCTTCCAGAATAGAGCTCACAGTTCAGTGAAGATATAGACCAGGCGATGAAGTTTGATAAATGCTTTGAGAAGGGAAGTTGACTGCGATGTGAAGCAGGCCATATCGGGGGGTTGAATCGCCCTAACGTGGGCGTCAGGTTCATCTTGGCAAGATCCCCTGAAATGTCACATGTGGTGGGAAGCTATCCCTGAATTTCTGAGGCGCTCATTTTGTTCCATCACCATTGCATCTTATTCAGTGTTCATTATATTAATATCGTCCATCTCATTGTAAAGTGGATAGAAGATTATTGTACGTTTACCACTGAACTGGGAACTCTCTCCAGGATGAGAGATGTCTTGATTATTAATCGTCCACAGAAAATGTTGCTTGAATGAACCCATGGCCGTGGAATCTGTTCGGTTGTGGTCTTCTTTCTCTTTTGGTCTAAATTCTTCGGCAGGAGAAAATTTTGACGTTTTATCAAATGTGCCTAACAACGTGTGGAAGATAAAGATTGCTCTTATTTGCCCTCTCATTTTCCTCTTACTCTTTTTTCGCTGAGGAGCAGAAATCACTTTTGGCTTTGGACAGTTGGGTCTTTTGATTTTGGCCCTAACTCTTTGGGTATGCGGTGTTGTTTTTCTTCTTCCTGACTTTTCTCAGAGAATCTGAGGACGGTTAAAGTAAGAGTTTATTTAAACCCCAAACCTAGATTTCTGTCTCTTCGTGGGTTTTAATGAAATGAAGGGGCTTTTGTTTGGTTTTTACCTTATCTATTGACTTTCTAATAGCTGTTTGCCCTAGGTGGGAAGCAAGTCAGTTGTGGAGAAAGGCAGTGCTTTCAGAAATAGATAAAGATCAGGAATACCCTGGGGTTGTGAGGACTGTAGAACTCCCAGCACTTATGACCTTGACTCCATCCAAAGCCCTGCACTGAGAGACCACCAGACTCTAGCTTGGTTTCTGGTAGCCTAAGATTGTGTTCCTAAGATGATTCCAGCACCCGGTAAAATATCTACCCAAATATGCAACACCATAGGCTCTGCCTCTGACCCCCCTTCCTTAATTGCTTGCTGGCAGACACAGTTGGCCTGATGGCATTTCCATTGCTCAACCTTTTGAAATTTTTCTCTTCTCCAAATCGTGTCCACTTACTCCTTTTAAAATGCTTAATCACCTGTGCACCATCGGAAAAGAGCTCAGCTCTTTCCCCTGCTGTCAGCAGTTACGGAATAATGTCTTTTCACCACTTTAATTAATGTCTGGCTGTGTTTATCTTTGGTAGTAGTCAGAATGTTAACATTTTGTTGTTGATGTTTTTACTTTAAGACTAGGAGGTGAGAATACGCTTATTTGGGCTTAGACATGAATGATAGGTTTGGGGAGGTGACAATTTGTTGTTTGAGAGTGTCCAGCTTGCTGATTTAGAGGAAAGTCAGGTGCAGGAAGTAGCTGCTCCTCTAAATATTTTCCCAAGGCCTATCAGCAGGTACTTTGTCATGTAGTCAGATGTCTTTGATTCAGCTGGAAGCAAAGTCATCATCCTAGCTGAAGGTCAAGCATTTTTTGTAGGGCCGAGCAGCTTTGTACCTTATAAATGAAGTTTTTTAAGAACTAGGCTAGAAAATATACTAGTGATTTGTTTCAGACACTTTCACCTTATCGTATTATGCTGTAAGATGGCACTGTCACCTACTTAGGCACCAGAAAGCAAAAACAAGTTCAGAGTAGACGCAAAAGAGGCATGAAGGATTTGGCGTCTGCAGAAATCAGTCACATCAAGGTTCTACTACATACTAACTGTAGGCCCTCGGGCAAATCACTCTGAGTTTCAAGAATTAAAATTTGTCTATTTCACCAGAAAAGATGTTAAATATAGATTAAAGTTAACATGAATTCACAAACAGTTCACCTTTTTACTGTGTACTTGCTGCAATATGAAATACTAGGATTTGACTTAAATTTGGTTCAACTCTTTGAACCCAAATTCTGGTGGTTAGTGTCAACAATGCGGTATGTTAAATGTGCACAGTGGGGTGCATAGCTCCTACTCAGGCTGGAAACTGAACCAGCTTCACTTGGGTAGACCTCCAATGAGGCTAGTCAGTGCAATTTCAGCCACTAATAGCTAGTTTTTCAGAGACAGAACTGTTTGCCTGAGGCAGTTTATAATCTGTAGCTGAAGCAGTGTGGCACAGGTTGGAGTACAGAGGACTTAGGTTTGAGCCTTAGTTTGAGCCTTGGTTAAATCTCTAGAGTCAGAAATCTTGATCAGGTTCCTGCTCTGCCTTTTCTTCACTGAGCAACTGTGGGAAAGTTGTTTTACTTTTCTGGGCTTCATTTTCCTGTCCTGCAAGATAATGTCTAAAGGCCTTTCCAGCTACAGAATAGTCTTAGTAACCTTTGGCCTATGGTAGAAGATTCATAATCTAAGAATTTACCCAAAAGTTTAGTAAAAACTATTTTGCAGTTGATTATAACACCAGTCATATGAAACTATATCCCCTTAAATTTTTCTAAGTATGTCATGCAAACTATTATTGAATCTGACTACCCACTTTTTCTTCCTCATTATTGAATTTTATCTGGCATATGGTAGCAAGAACAGAAATGTTGGTTTTTGCTGTTGCTTTCTTGCCTTCAGTTTGGGGGTTTCTGATGGGAAAAGATTGGAATGAGGTAGGGAGACTTCAGTGGCTTGTTACTTCTCAGGAGTGTTTACTTATGTGTCATTTGTCACGTAGAGTCATTTACAAATTAATAAAGTGATTGGTAGTAGAGTCTTCACTGGTGATATCAAAACACTTCCATGCCACACTTTTAATGAAAAAAGTGAGAAATGATTATGGTATAAAATTCAGAAGGTAAAACAGTGTAGTAGTAAAGAGTAAATCTGTTTTTTTCCATTTAAAAAGTAAATGCCTTATTTTTGAAAGGAAACTGTTACCAGTTTCTGTGAAATTTTCTAGAACTGTTCTCTGTATCTATATAAGCACATGTATCCCTTACTTTGTGTGACTAAGACAGTGTAATATTGGGAATACATGCGGATCTGCATTACTGTTTTTTTGTTGTTGTTTTACTGGCTGCATATTATTCTGTTGTATGATGAACCATGATTTGTGGACATTTGTTTCCACCCTTTTGCTATTACAAATAAGGCTGGAGTACTCATCCTTAACCTTGTACATGTTTTTGTGTACATGTGGGAGTCAGTCAGTGGCATAAGTCCCTTAAAGTGCAGTTGTTGGCCCTGAAGATAAGTGCATTTCAAAGTTTGCTGTTAATGGACAGAATTTTAAAATCCTTAATGGAAATACATATATTGTTACAACTCACAAATCAAGTAAGTAGACAATGCTGACATCATAAAATAGGGCCCTTTATATGTTTATTTAATAAGTACTTATTTATTTAATAATTAAATACTAATTTATTTAATAAATACTTATTAAAGGATTGTTACATTTTATATAAAAAATACTTCTCACTTTTGGAACACTGTGGGTGGGTATCTACAATATTGAGAAACCAGTTAAGCCTGTCAGCCACAAATGCTGTATATTCTTGAGCCCATGACATCAACAGATAAAGCAGGGTTTTAACAGCATATTAGGGAAGTATTTTTATCTTAAATTTCTTTAACTTTGTTTACATAGGGCACAGACCATCATGAAGGCTCGGTTAAAAGGAGCACAGACAGGTCGAAACCTCCTGAAGAAAAAATCTGATGCCTTAACTCTTCGATTTCGACAGATCCTTAAGAAGATAATAGAGGTAGAATGAAGTTTGCTTAGAACTGTGTTTTAGAAGTATCTATGGAAAATCCAGCATGGCTGTTAATATTTTTCTTTCAAAACTAAAAATGCCGTTATAAATGTAACCAGTATCAGAAAGGTCATGAAATCAAATTCAGACTCTTTACTCTTGCCCCCAAGTCCCTCTTGATCTGTTTTGGCCCTTGCCTGCCCCTCTGGTCTCATTTGGAGCTTTTTTCTAACATCCAGTACTGGGACCTTTGCATTAGCTCTTCCTTCTGCCTAAAGTGCTCTTTCTCTTGTGTTCTTATAATTGCTCCTCTGGCCTGTCTGGTAACTTTCTAACCCCCTGTCCCAGTTTGTCTTCTCTTTCAAAAAAATTATTGGGTATTCTCAAACATTACATCTTCCAGATTTATTTTAGAATCACTGTGCCATTAGGATTTTGACAGCAGTATAGTGAATCTAAAAGAGTAATTTGCACAAATTGCCATGGACCCATTCAGGAATAAGGTAGGCCTTTCAGTAAAGATCTAGTTTTCAATTTTTTAGTGTCTCTATTGTAATATATTATAAAACTTACAATTTTGCCATGTTGTTAGTATCCATAATCAAACCTTTCAAGCAAAATTAGATGTGTTTATTTTATTGTTACCAGATCAATATTTACGTGTACACCTGGTATGAAACACTGGTGGTTGTTAAAGGGACATGATTATGATACCACCTTTTCCTGTATAAAAATTTGGGTTGAATCGGCTGTTGATTTATGCTTTTCCAGACTAAAATGTTGATGGGTGAAGTGATGAGAGAAGCTGCCTTTTCACTTGCTGAGGCCAAGTTCACAGCAGGGGACTTCAGGTAAAGTGGGGTATTTTGAAAAACAAAGTGCCTTCATGTTCAAAATTTCATTAAAACCACTTTTAATTAATGTACATATAAAAGCCTTAAGGACAAGTGATATAATAAGAACACTTCACCACCCTAATGTACATTACCTGTTACATAGTTCTTCAGGCAGAGGATACTTAATATTTTATTGTTGTTGTTGTTATTCAGTCTCTTAAGTCATGTCGGACTCTGTGACCCTATGAACTGCAGCACACCAACCTTCTCTGTCAATCACTGTCTCCCTGAGTTTTCTCAGATTCATGTCCATTGAGTCAGTGATGCCATCCAACCATCTCATCCTATGTCACCCCCTTCTCGTCTATTTCTTATAGTCTTTTTATTTTTTTAAACTAAATAAGGGCTTCCCCAATGGCTCAGCAGGTAAAAAATCTGCCTGCAAGGCAGGAGACACAGGAGACATGGGTTTGATCCCTCGGTCAAGAAGATCCCTTGGGAGGAGGAAATGGCAACCCATTCCAGTGTTCTTGCCTAAAAAAATCCCATGGACAGAGGAGCATGGAGGGCCACAGTCCATGGGGTCTCGAAGAGTCAGACATGACAGAGCAACTAAATGCTGTGTGCACACACACAGGATATTGTATCATAAACGTTTCCTCATTTTCACACAGCTGCATAATCTTTCTCTAGATGTATGATAATTTGTTAATGTTTTCCTGTAATGATGGGCCTTTGGGGTGATTTTCAGAATATTAGAAAAGGTGCCATGAACATCTTTATATACTTATTTCTATTGAATCATTTCCTTAGGAAAATTTTAAAGAATGGAATTGATTGTTTAAAGAGCATGGACTTTATGGCATTTATCAATGTATGCCTTACAAAGTGTACAAAATGGCTTAGTTACTGCTTTACATATGTTTAGATAACGTCATTCGATTCTCCCTATAAGCCTGTGAGGTGGACCAGGTGAGCATTGTAATTCTTAGTTTAAGTTCAGTCCTTTCCTGAAGTCAGATTACTGTTTGGGGCAGAAGTGGAAGATATTTTCAGGGTTTTTTATTTTAGTCTTCTTTACCAATAACACAGTGCCTCCATTCTTAGTTTGTGTTCTCTAGGAACATTACCTATGGACAGTCTTACAGCTTGAAGGGCGTGAGTCCTTTTGAAGTAGTAGACTTTAATATTCACCAGTATTAGTAGGATAACGATTTGCATTGCCTTTTTCATGAGAGGGTGGGAATAAATAGTGTGTGAGTGGTATGTGAAAATGTTTTAGGGTGGTTATGGGGAAGACACTTTATTTTGCGATGGTAACAAATGGGGAGTCAGGTGCAGCCAGATGGAAGTTAGATAGGTTCCAGGGTAAAGGAACTGAACTGCTGCTGTTCAGTTTAGTCTTCCAGTATACTGGAAGGTTTGATAGCACACCCAAAAGGAAGGAAGATCTTCTCCTAATTACATCAATGGAATGAAAATCCCTAAAGTCACATCCACGCACCACATCTCTGATTGAAAACTTAAGCAGTCTATGTACATTGAAACCATTCTTTGTATTCTTATGGTTAATGTTTGAATGTTGTTCATACTTTGCTCTCTGAGGCTCTCCTTTGGTAGTAGTGATCGTTTCCTTTTCTGAAAAGACAATCATCAAAACGTAATTGTGAAATCTTGCTTATGTTGAAATACTTTATAGGTCCCTGCTGGTTTACTTCTCACTGTAAAGACGCAACTAAATCAAGGCCTTTTCTTTTTCTGCAGCACCACAGTTATCCAAAATGTAAATAAGGCCCAAGTGAAGATTAGAGCAAAGAAAGATAATGTAGCAGGTAACTTTTCAACCCTTTAAAACTCTTGGCAGAGAAAGATAACATTTTTAAATCAACCCATTTATGTAGCAATTGGAGAAGGAAATGGCAACCCACTCCAGTGTTCCTGCCTGGAGAATCCCAGGGACGGGGGAGCCTGTTGGGCTGCCGTCTATGGGGTCGCACAGAGTCGGACACAACTGAAGTGACTTAGCATAGCATATTTATATAGCTATATAGCTCAGATGGTAAAGCGTCTGTCTGCAATGGAGAGACCTGGGTTCGATCCCTGGGTTGGGAAGATTCCTTGGAGAAGGAAATGGTAACCCACTCCAGTACTCTTGCCTTGAAAATCCCATGGACAGAGGAGCTTGGTGCGGGCTACTATCCATGGGGTCGCAAAGAGTCGGGCACGATTGAGCAACTTCACTTTCATGTATACAGCAAGATCTTAATGGCCCAGTTAATCTTTTCTTCTTAGACAAAGTTGATTGGCTTTACATGTTGAAACTGTTGTTAACTGGTGGTTGCCTGGGGATGGGGGTAGGGGAACTGGGGAGCTGGTCATTCAGTGGATATAAAATAAGTTATTAAACATAAATATACTCTACAGACCTGCTGTACAGTCTGTAGTTACAGTTAATAATTTGGTGTTCTACACTTAGAAACTTAAAGTAGATCTCATTTTGAGTATTCTTAACACACACATAGGAAAAGGGACACATCTTTTGGAAGTGATGGATATGTTTATCACCTTGATTGTGATGATGGTATTCATGGGTGTATGCATATGTTGTACTCATCAGAATGTACACATTAAATATGTGCAGCTTTTTACATTTTAAGTATACTTCAAAGCTGAAGGGGAAAAAAACCAAACATTGTAACAACCAGATCCCTTACTAAGGATAACTTGACTTTGGAATAGGAATGAACACTTAAGAAGGCAGGTTCCTAAATTCATTCCTTGAAACTAGTTATGATTCCAGGCAGTCTCTTGACTTTTGAATATTTCCTGAAAAAGGAACAGGAAACCATGGATAAGAAGCCATACTTCAAGGACATGTTTTCGTGAATCCATATATGTTTCTGTTTAACAGGTGTTACATTGCCAGTATTTGAACATTATCATGAAGGAACTGACAGTAAGTGTGAAACTTCTTATGTGTGTCTCTGGATTCTTCTAGTTTCTCTTTAAATGAACCTTATTTTGAACAATGATGATTGATAGATCTTATTAGAGTTCAGTAGTTCCAGTGTTGGTAAGCCTTCTTATCAGATACAGTTGAGACAGTAGTTTATCAGTTAATCAAAAAAGTGTTATTGTGTGGAGTCGTAAAACATTTTACATTGCTTAAAATACTTTATTTCCACCTAGAAATTTAGTCATTTCCAAATTTTAAAAATACAAAGCCTTGACCTTTCTTTGAGTATGAATCCACTAATTAGACTTCCATGTTGTCTTTCTGCATACCACACCCATAATGCATTGTTTGTAATTTGCAGTTTGGGTATCTTTGAATTCTTAGACACTGTGATACAATCTGAATGCTGAATCTTCCTAAACTTTTATAGCCAGCTCATCCTCAGTTTTTTATAACTTTCCACTTTTCCTACTTTGACAGCATGTTTTAGGTGGTAACACATCTTTGTTGAGCCTTTCCAAAGTAATCAGCTCTTTCTCATAGAAATAAAGATATTCTTTCTTTAGCCCTCCTATTTAATTGGTTCACATAGAATATTTAGTACAGCTTGAATGAAGAAGCATTCTAGAGCATCACTTATTAATAGACTGTCACTGTACTGGGGCATCAGGCAGTATAGTCTACAAGCTGGGCACGTGAAGGTTAGTCAGCAGCTTCCCCTATAGTTAGAATAGTGCCCCCGTGCAAATAGCAGCAGGCATGATGGTTTGGGGGAGTGAAATGGGCACTTTGTGTGTGCATTGAATAGGGTCGCTAAATTTGTTTTTCTGTCGTTAGTATTAATTCTGACTTACCATCTTTTGGGAAGTTTATGGGGAAGAGTACTCTAAATGCAAATGTTGTCTGACTGGTTCTTTTAGGTTATGAACTGACTGGTTTAGCCAGAGGTGGGGAACAGTTGGCTAAACTGAAGAGGAATTATGCCAAAGCAGTGGAACTACTGGTGGAACTGGCTTCACTGCAGGTAAGTCCTGCAGTTTGATATCTAACAGTCACGTCGGGGAGACTCAGATCCTGAATCGGAGCATATTGCACTTAGTACTTTAAACTGTTGCCATGCCTGCGTGAAACAAGCCAGAAATGCCTTGATTTCTGAAATGGGGGCTTCTGCACCATTGTCCCTACTTTTTCTCACTAACACAATGTTTGTGCAGTGGTGTAGCTTCACTCTTGACTAGGTGAGAACAGCAACAGTCAACACTGGATTTAAATGCATATGTTATAGGATTTATGCATGAAAGCCTTTGTTTCCCATTTGTGGTCAGTTAATATGTGTCTAGGTCCTTAGTGTATGATTCTCTTCCTCTTGCCATTTTTATAACTTCAGGTGAGTCTGAAGTAAATGAATTCTAATAGAATGGAAGTCATGTTAGCTCTGTGGAAACCTCATAAGACTTCTGTTTTCTAAGTATGTTGAGAAGTAGTAGTCTTGGTTTCCAAATGTTTTCTACAAGTGCTGAGTGAAGGCCAGGGTATGATTAGGAAGAAAATTTTGAGCCTACATTATTAATTTATCCTCTTATTTTAGACGTCCTTTGTTACTTTGGATGAAGCTATTAAGATAACCAACAGGCGTGTAAACGCTATTGAACATGGTGAGTTTAAGCTGCCCTTTTGTCCCCGCCTCCATCCTTGTCTCAGACCTGCTAGGACTCAGGCACTGGCTGCCTGCTGAGTAAGATGTCGCCGCTGTCCACAGTGAGAAGGGCAGAGGGTCAGTACAGATAAGTGTTCATCAAACAGAAAAATAAGACATTTTAAATCTTATAGTACCTTGAAAAATACAGTAGTATAGTGCAACAGTTGGCATCGAGTGAACAGGCAGGAAGAGTTACTAACTGGAGGAGAAAGGGTAGGTAGGAGATGGATCATCAGCAGTAGCAGGCGGAGGACAAGCTGATTTCACTCAAGCCTGATGCTGATGGCACAGGTTCCTTGCTGGATTGAATTCCGTCTACTCTTGAAAAAACGATCCAGTGGTGTTTAGGGAGTGCTGTACCAGCTACAGCAATCACTGCTTTTACACTGGCTTCCAGAAATCCTGGGCTTGAAATACACTGTGCTACTGTACTCTGAAGTACTGTACAGTAAAGTACACAAAAGCACAACCACACGCATGCATGTGACAACGTACGTTAGACATGTGAGCACACGTTTGTATCTTTGGAAGTTCACAATGTGAAAGTTCTTATGTAGAGGACTTACTGTATTTAACTTTAAATCTTTCTTAGGCCTTATCTCTTATTCTTGATTTCTCAAAATAAGTTTTCCTATTGTATGCCTTTATCCTCCATCTCTCTTATTTCATTATTTTAAAACTATGACTCCTTAATGTTGCCAAAGTACTTTTTCCTTAAAAGGCTCAGTTTTCATTAAAGAAACGTCTATTTAATTTTAAGGTAAGAAAGTAGCAAACTTTGAGCAACAGGGAAATTATTTTGCTTGGGATCTGTTAGTGTTAAAGAGGAAGTTATCTCATTTTTTAAAAACTCAAAACACATTTCCTGACTGCTTGCTTGTGCCAGCCTCATGCCTGGAATTGCAAGCAACACAAAATGGGTTAAGTTCCAATTCGCAAGGAGCTCACATTCTAGAAGCAGAATAAAGAAATTCTGTGTAAAGTTGAACCTATGACTGACACAAAATTCAACTTACTGTACTCCCTCTGTTCAGTGTTTAGATTGCTGTTATATTTAAAATAGAATTTGTGGTTCAGTGTTATATATTCATATAAATTCAGTATATTCAGCGTTGTATATATCATGGCCCAGTGTTACCTGTGCATAGAAAGACAGTACAGGACACATACCAAAATATTTAAATAGTTAACCCAGGGTGGTGGGATTACACTGCGTTTTACTTTTCTGTTTTTGTTTTTTGCATTAAATGTACATTTATGGTTAAGTAACTGTTGTACAAATGAGCACTGGCAATTTAAAAAGAGGTTTGAAGTTCTGACTACATATATACTTTTAAACTCTAGTCATCATTCCCCGGATTGAACGTACCCTTGCTTATATCATCACAGAGCTGGATGAAAGAGAGCGAGAGGAGTTCTACAGGTTTGTTGGATTTGGAAGTTATTGGTCATTTTTTGTTTTTCCATATTCCAAAGACTTGATTTGCTGAGAAACTTGTTGGCTTATGTTCTTTAGAATTAGCACAACTTGTGTTTTATTCTGGTAAGAAGCAAGAGATGATATTGCCAAAGGCTGTGGAGACCAATCTGTGCCAAGTTTTGCACATAACTAAAATGTGGTTTCTCTGAAAACATAGGCCTTTCAGAGAAACTAGAAATAGTGTTGATAATTCTTTCAAATGGAAGTGATTATGTGGGTGTCTCATGAGGGGAGGCTTCCCTGGTGGCTCAGCAGTAAAGAATCTGCCTGCAATGCAGGAGACTCGGGTTAGATCCTTGAGTTGGGAAGGGACCCTGGAGGAGGGTGTGGCAACCCACTCCAGTATTGCTGAGAAAATCCCATAGACAAGAAGCCTGGCAGGCTGCAGGCTAACATTTAAAGCTGCTGTTGTTGTTCAGTCACTCAGTCATGTCCAACTCTTTGCAACCCCGTGGACTGCAGCACACCAGGCTTCCCTGTCCTTCACCATCTCCCAGAGCTTGCTCAAATACATGTCCATTGAGTCACAAATGCCATCCAGCCATCTCATCCTCAGTCATCCTCCTCTCCTCCTACCTTCAAATATTTTCAAGCATCCGGGTCTTTTTCAGTGAGTCAATTCTTTGAATCAGTGGCCAAAGTATTGGAGTTTCAGCTTCAATATCAATCCTTCAAGTGAATATTCAGGACCAGTTTCCTTTAGGATTGACTGGTTTGATTTCCTTGCAGTCCAAGGGACTGTCAAGAAGAATCTTTTCCAACACCACTGTTCAAAAGCATTAGTTCTTCGGTGCTCAGCCTTCTTTGTAGTCCAGCTCTCACATCCATACATGACTCTAGGAAAAACCATAGCTTTGATTAGATGGATCTTTGTTGGCAAGGTAATGTCTCTGCTTTTTAATACTATTGTCTAGGTTTGTCACAGCTTTTCTTCCAAGGAGCAAGTGTCTTTTAATTTCATGGCTGCAATCACCATCTGCAGTGATTTTGGAACCCAAGAAAATAAAAGTCTTTCACTATTTCCACTGTTTCCCCGTCTATTTGCCATGAAGTGATGGGATGGGGGGATGCCATGATTTTTGTTTTTTGAATGTTGATTTTTTTAAGCCAGTTTCTTAAATCTCCTCTTTCACTTCCATCAAGAGGCTCTTTAGTTCCTCTTTGCTTTCTGCCATAAGGGTGGTTTCATCTGCATATCTGAGGTTATTAATATTTCTCCCTGCAATCTTGATTCCAGCTTGTGCTTCATCCAGTCTGGCATTTTGCATGATGTACTCTTCATATGAGTTAAATAAGCAGGGTGACAATATACAGCCTTGACATACTCCTTTCCCAATTTGGAACCATTCTGTTCCATGTCCTAATTGTTGCTTCTTGACCTGCATACAGATTTCTCAGGAGGCAGGTAAGGTGGTCTGGTATTCCCATCTCTTTAAGAATTTTCCACAGTTTGTTGTGATTTGCACAAAGGCTTTACTGTAGTCAATGAAGCAGAAGTAGATGTCTCAAGCAAGAGATGGAATTTTCTTGGTTTTTCTGTGATCCAGCATGTGTTGGCAATTTGATCTCTGATTCTTCTGCCTTTTCTAAATCTAGCTTGAACATCTGGAAGTTCTTAGTTCATGTACTGTTGAAGCCTAGCTTGGAGAATTTAGAGCATTACTTTGCTAGCGTGTGATATGAGTGAAATTGTGCAGTAGTCTGAACATTCTTTGGCATTGCCTTTCTTTGGGATTGGGATGAAAACTGACCTTTTCCAGTCCTGTAGCCGCTGCTGTAGTGTCCAGATTTCCTGGTATATTGAGTGCAGCACTTTAACAACATCATCTTTGGGGGTTTGAAATAGCTCAACTGGAACTCTATGACCTCCACTAACTTTGTTTGTAGTGATGCTTCCTAAGGCCCACTTGACTTCACATTCCAGGATGTCTGGCTCTGGGTGAGTGATTACACCATCATGGTTATCTGGGTCATTAATATCTTTTTTGTATAGTTCTTCTGTGTATTCTTGCCACCTGTTCTTAGTATTTTCTGCTTCTGTTAGGTCCATACGGTTTCTGTCCTTTATTGTTCCCATCTTTGCATGAAATGTTCCCTTGGCATCACTGATTTTCTTGTACAGATCTCTAGTCTTTCCCATTCTGTTGGTTTCATCTATTTCTTTGCATTGATCACTTAGGAAGGCTTTCTTATTGCTCCTTGCTATTCTTTGGAACTCTGCATTCAGATGGGTATATCTTTCCTTTTCTCCTTTGCCTTCACTCTCTTCTTTTCTCAGCTGTTGGTAAGGCCTCTTCAGACAACCATTTTGGCTTTTTGGATTTCTTTTTCTGTGGATGGTTTCAATCATTGCCTCCTGTACAGTGTCATGAACCTCCATCCATAGTTCTTCAGGCACTCTATCAGATCTAATCCCTCGAATCTGTTTGTTACTTCCACCGTATAATCGTAAGGGATTTGATTTAGGTCATACCCGAATGGCCTAGTGGTTTTCCCTACTTTGTTCAATGTAAGTCTGAATTTTGCAATAAGGAGTTCGTGATCTGAGTCACAGTCAGCTTCCGGTCTTATTTTTGCTGATTGTATAGAGCTTCTCCATCTTCAGCTGCAAAGAATATAATCAATCAGTCTGATTTCAGTATTGACTATCTAGTGATGTCCATGTGTAGTCTTCTCCTGTGTTGGAAGAGGGTGTTTGCTATGACCAGTGCATTCTCTCGACAAAATTCTATTAGCCTTTGCCCTGCTTCATTTTGTACTCAAAGAGCAAACTTGCCTGTTACTCCAGGTATCTCTTGACTTCCTACTTTTGCATTCCAGTCCCCTATGATGAAGAGGACATCTTTTTTGGTGTTAGTTCTAGAAGGTCTTGTAGGTCTTCATAGAACCGTTCAACTTCAGCTTCTTCAGTGTTACTGGTTGGGGCATAGACTTGGATTACTGTGATACTGAATGGTTTTCCTTGGAAACGAACAGAGATCATTCTGTCATTTTTGAGGTTGCACCCAAGTACTGCATTTCAGACTCTTTTGTTGACTGTGAGGGCTACCCCATTTCTTCTAAGGGATTCTTTCCCACAGTAGTGTATATAATGGTCATCTGAATTAAAATTGCCCATTCTGGTCCATTTTAGTTTACTGATTCCTAAAATGTTGATGTTCACTCTTGCCATCTCCTATTTGAACACTTCCAGTTTACCTTGATTTATGGAACAATACATACCACATAGGTGGTATGCAGGGGTCAGTGTGCCAGGTTCAGAGAAGTGCAAAATAAATGAAGGCAAGCCATGACTGTCTTGGACCTTGAGTAGCATTTGATTATGATTTATAATCATCATTATTAAAATTTAGTTCTTCAGTTGGTATGCAGAGTTGTGGTAATCCAAATTGAATGATCCAGAATTTTAATGTCTGAATACTCAATATCATCACGTGAATGTTCAAGTTTATTCACCCTGAGATAGGAGCTTTTGCAATCAGTTATTAGCTTAAAATGTGTGTTAAAGTGTTAGTCGCTCAATCATTTCCAACTCCTTGAGACCCCATGGACTATAGCCCACAGGCTTCTCTGTCTATGGGATTCCCCAGGTAAGAATACTGGAGTGGGTTGCTGTTCCCTTCTCCAGGGGATCTCCTCGACCCAGGGATTGAACCCAGGCCAACTGCAGTGCAGGCAGATTCTTAACCATTTGAGCCACGAATGTGTTCAACATCAAGTCTTTTTTAAAAAAAAGGGTCATAAATATATTAACAAAATTGAAATTAATAAAGGCAGAATTTTGTTTGACTTCGTAGAGGTGTTTATTATCCTTGTTACAAAACTAGAAGAAATCAGTTCCACTTAGTACCAAAACATTGTTCAGAAAATTCCCTCCTTTATCTTACAGATTAAAGAAAATACAGGAGAAGAAAAAGATTCTCAAGGAGAAGTCTGATAAGGACTTGGAGCAACGGAGGGCAGCCGGAGAGGTGATAGAGCCTGCTAATCTCCTGGCTGAAGAGAAGGATGAAGATCTTCTGTTTGAATAAGCTTTCCTGCTCTGGTTCTTTCAGAAGGCCTAACATGTCACCATTTTAATTCATGGTGTGTAGGTTTGTTGTATGGGTATTTATTTTTTGGCTTAAGAATTTCACCAGTTGTAAAATTTCCCTGAATGTCTGTTTATGGGATCTACGTTTGCAGAATCATAATTAAGCAACAATTAATCACCAATGAAATTTGTAGAACCTGTCCCAAAACCTGTAGAATTTATGCTGCAGAAGTGTCACCCTACTTCAGTTATACATCTGTTACAAGGCATTTGCTTCCCAAACATAATAAGAAACCCCTTTAGGAAGCAGTAGTACTGGCCAGCTACTCCAGAGCACCCTTTGTTCCTACCTGCTCACACACCTTGGCACCACTGTCTGGGATTGCTACAGCCATTCTTGTGTTAGTTACTATGGGACGTCTCTCCTTAAGCTTTAGGAAAACCTTCACTTATTTTTCCTTGAATAACAGGTCTCTGGTCTGTCATGGGAACAGTTCTGCCAATTCAAATGTGACTACGGTATAAACAGTAAAATGATTTAAAAATGAGTTGTTCCTTTTTTAATGAATTTACTGTTAAGAGTAAGTTGTGTTCTTATGCTCAGATTGGCACATGGGATTGGCATTCAAAAAGAGCTTCCTCCACAGACATGTATGAAGTGGGAGTCTCCTTCCTCCATCCTTCAGATTTCAGTGTTTTACTTACAAGCTTACTGAAATGATTGTTGAATTTTGGGGTACTGATAAATACATGATTGCCAGAGAGTTAGGAGAGCTTATTGATATTGCTATTGCTAATCTAAGAAAAAAATAATTCCCATTTGAGAGTAATATGGCTGTATCAGGTAATGGAGATTTTTAGTAGCTTGATTTGGTGTGAGTCATCCATGATTATTCAGGCTTTCCTGCACTCAGTTCCAAGGGTTTTTTGACATGATTGGCCATGGAGCAATTTTTGGTTAATGAAATTACAACACTAGCCTTAATAGTATTGTGTTTAAATCAACTGGTATCACAGCCTAGTCTTTTAAAAGCATGTTAGTCACTCAGTCATGTCTGACTTTGCGACCCCATGGACCAGGCTCCTCTATCCATAGAATTCTCCAGGAATTCTACTGGGGTTAAGTAGCCATTCCCTTCTCCAGGGCATCTTCCCAACCCAGGGGTTGAATCCAGGTTTCCTGCATTGCAGGTGGACTCTTTACCATGAAGCCCCCGTTGGCTTTTAAATTAACCAAGTAATTTTGTGAACATTTAACACCTGCTACAAAGCAGCTTAGTTGTGCCAGTTAGAACCTTGTTTATATCATCACAGCCACCATAAGAGGTACATATTATTTTAATCCCATGTTTCACAGAAAATTTTGAGACATAAGGAGCTTGAGTGGTCCTAGATTAAAAAACTAGAAAGTGGTGAGTCCCATTTAAATCCAGGTAATCTAAGTTCAGAATTTTTATATTCTTTTTTGCCTCTCCTACATTTAAAATTTGGGGTAAAGGTAACACATAAGGCCTGTCCGGGAGGAGCTGATATTTAGGAAATCCTGCTGTTACTTACAAAATAAAATCTCAGACTCAATGTAAATTGGGAAACTAACAATCAAGTATGTAAGTCTTGAAAATAGGTTTAACGATGAACTGCCTAATATGTAATCTTCCCAATACCCTAGTGCATGCAAGTTAAATTGCTTCATTCGTGTCCGACTCTCTGAGCCTACGGACTGTAACTTACCAGGCTGCTCTGTCTGTGGGATTCTCCAGGCAAGAATACTGGAGTGGGCTGCCAACCCTCTTCCAGGGGATTTTCCCGACCCAGGGATCAAACCCTAGTTTAAGTCTCCAGCACTGGTAGACAGGTTCTTTACCACCAGCATCATTTGCAAAGCCCCTGCTGCTGCTGAGTTGCTTCAGTCGTGTCTGACTCTGTGCGACCCCACAGACACCAGCCCACCAGGCTCTGCCGCCCCGGGGATTCTCCAGGCAAGAGTACTGGAGTGGGTTGCCATTGCCTTCTCCAGGCGAAGCCCCTAGTGAAGTATAAATACCAATCATTTCCATCTTGCAGGTAGAATGCAGAGCAAATGTATCTTGACTTTAAGAGCCTTGAATCTCGTGGTATGTATGCTCTGTGGGAGGCAAAAATTAGTGGAAAAGTTGATGCAGAGAGCCAATTTTAGTGATTTCATTTAGGTAAACTTATATTAACTTTAAAGCACTGAGCTAGAGAAGTACCCTCGGTTTTTCCTGTGGCTTCATCAACCTTTGTTACTTACTGGCCTTGGCTAACCTCCCTTACAAAAGTACAGATGATTTTATGGTTCAGCATATTTTTTAAAAATATTTTTTCTATGTGGACCATCTTTCTTAAATCTTTTATTGAATTTGTTGCACTGTTGCTTCTGTTTTATGTTTTGGAGTTTTGGCCAGCAGGCATGTGGGATGTTCGCTCCCAGCCAGGGATGAACCTACACACTGCCTGCACTGAAGGTGGTCTTCACTGCTGGACCACCAGGGAGTCCCACTTCAGCGTTCTGACAGCGGTGGACAGATGGTTTGTTGTGTAGGGTTGGTGATCTGAGCTCCTGGGAAAGGGAGGCAGGCGATCAGGATAGGAATGGAAAGTGGGGCTGGGGTAGCAAGGTGTGTATGTGTGACACTTTTTGGTCTATGACTGGCCTCCTTTGGGAGATACAGAATAGGTATAGGAAAGGAGGAAGGCTAAAGATTTGAGAAATGTGTATTTGTCAACAACTCATCCTACCCTCAGTGTTCTCAAGTCCATGGTTGCATGTAGTGGAATTTGCCTGTCTTACATATCTTCTTCCCCAGAAAACTTTTAGAGCTTCCAGCTTTAATATAGTTTAAATAAACAATATAGGAAACAGAACCTACATTTGTGCCAATAGGGGGCACTCTTCCACTGTGAAAAATAAAACATATTTTGTGTTTCACCCAGAGGCTCCGATGGACTTGCTAGCAGAACCTGAAGACAGGTGGGTGGTTTTAGTTGTGTTGAAACCTTGAATGGCAGAGGATATAAGCACACAAGAGAAAGTAGTCAGTGGCTTTTAAAATTTGAAACATAATTTTACTTTTTATTTTTACATTATCTTGTGCAGTATTACATCTCAAAATAACAGAGTGCAGATAAAGGCAAGGTAAAGTACAAAGGAAGATTAACAACAGGTGTCAAAAAAGTTACCTTTATTAAGGCTAAATCCCTGGTTTATATTTTCCACACACATTCACAAAATTACATTCAAATTATTCCTTAGGCCATGAGAAAAGGAAAAAAAAAATCCAGACATTAGGTTTTCATAGAAAGCAAATCTGGATTAATCTAAAAACTATTCTCCTTTCTATTTGTTCTGACTTAAGAAAATTTAGTAAAGGAAGGTTATTTTCTTATTTGAACTAATGTGCATTTCATTAGCTATTGGTATGGTTCCTATTAAGTGGTTAAGACCTCCCCAACATTGGGGTCTCCAATCAGAAGCACAGAAGGCCAGGAAATGGACTTGGCCAGAGTGGTATACAGCACAGCTAGGTAAGGAGCAAGGTTTTTTCTATTTTCTTTCAAAGAAGTCAGCAACAACTCAGTTTTCACTTTGGAGGGGCTGGGATGAGTACCAGCACATCCATATCACTGGGACTGAAGAAAGTGTGGGACATAAACATTTCTATTCCTCTATCACTGCTGATGAGGAAGGAGAGAATTACATAAGATTTCACTGACCCCTAAAATACCTCATCACCTTAGACTTTTAAGAGTGCACTATGGCATGGCATGTGCCTCGCTCGGCAGGGTCCTTGAACCTGCTTCTTAAAGCCATGCCCGAGTCCATAGCACGTGGCCCTTGTGTGGCCCTGTGGTCTGCAGGCTAACTAGAAGACTAGCATGGTAGCCACTTACTGACACCACCTAAAATCTCAATTCTAACTTGACTGAAACTACAAACATTTTAGACTTTAGGGTTGAAAACAGTTGTCAGTTATGCTAAGCAGCTCACAAAATTCCACAGACTACCTTTCATTCCTAAGGAGAAAGTAAATTGGCAAAGTGAAAAGATTTAATACAGTCCTTTGTTTTCATTGCTGAAAATCACTGTGACCTTTGCATTTTCCTGCCATAAACTGGAGTGTTTCAGACCTGAAGAGACAGTATGTATGGCATTCCTTCCCTCAACCCAGGAATTACTTTCTTCTAAGGAACATTATTTCTGCATAAGACATAACTCTACAGCCAACTCTGAGGCCACACAAAGTTGAACAGAAAAAGGCTACATATAAACAGTCTACATTTGTTCAAATAGTATTATGCAAAAGAGAAAAACTCAAATACATACATGACACCAAGACAAACTACTCATTAAAAACAGTTGCTTATGTTAATAAGTGACAATTCAATATTATTCCAGTGTTTAGCTTTGGAAACAATTGTTGTAGCTGTATTCATCATAAAAATAAAATCAAGACATTCACATTTGAGGTTGTTTGTCACACACCACACCATCCCCTAAACCTGGAAGAGACTACAAATTAACTTTCCATGCCGATTACAGAAGTTGACTTTTAAAGCTTCAAGCTATAGAGACAGTATGAAAATCCCATTAGCTTAAATGTTTTATGATTTAGCTTGTTGCATTCTGGTCATAAGAGGCAGACTTTTTTTTAACGATAAAAACCTATTTCTATATGCTTAACTTTTCCCCTGCAGTGTTCTTTTCCTAAAATGTTCAAATGACTTTCAGGTCATCTTTTCCTTCTGATCTCAAAGTCAATTGTCATGTCATTTCTCTCATATAATCTTATTCCAATGTTGAACAAGTATAATTAATGACCATTTGTCAATCTATTAAATATTTTATTCCAATGTTGAACAAGTGTAATTAATGACCATTTGTCAATCTATTAAATATTAGTATACAGTACAGCAGCTATATTGATCACAGAATTCCAGTTTATTACCTACATATATAAGTCATCAAATTATACTGTGTTCATATATAAAATGCAAAAACCGTCAAATGTGCTGTGTCCTCTCATGTATGTAAAAACCTGCATCTTGAAGAAACTTTTAATAATCAACAGTTTATATATGAATATCTGCCATTCATAAAAATATAACATACATTCTATTGTACTATGCAGATCAGGAAAAGGAAGTTACCAAATCAGTTGTGACAATTTAAGATAAAAATTCAAAAACTCATTATACCTTTAAAAAGATCAGCATATATTGTCTATGTTTTAGATCAGAGTCTGCAATGAAGCCTGATCCACAAAGTTTGAGCTAAAAAATTGGTGCTTCTAATGGAATGTTTTTAAGAATTAAAAGACATATAAATGAATTCAAGGCTAACAGAGTAGCTCCAGACCAAAGTGGCTCCATTTTTTAAGAAAGTAAAGTCATTCTGATGACTAAGCCAGTCTTCTAACCAAATCCTGTCGTCTTGCCCAGTGCACAGCACAGTTCCCCCTCACTCCCAAATTCTCATGAAATCATTTAAATTAACTGTTAAATAACATCAATATTTACTGCAGTGTTAAACACGGACCATTGTGTATATATACACGTTTTTGTGGAAATATGACTAGGCAGAAAAGATTTGGTTAGATGAAAACAGAATTAAAAGGCTTTTACCATGGATAAACTAGAATGGCTCTGTTGAAAACTTCCATTTAAAATCCCCATCTGAGGCAAGAACCTCTAAAGCCAGGTACAGAGAGAGAATAAAGACTGCTGTTAACAAATTGCTTAAGGGGATTTTCTTCTCACTAATTCATGATCTAAGAACATGTCTACAGTTTACACTGCCTGCCACCTCAGAGATGTGCTCAAGTATCAGGGCTATCTTCCTATGGATAGTCTGCCAGGTCAAGTCCAGTCCTGCTACAGAATGAATGTTTTCCTTCACCTCAGCCAAGTGGATGGCACCCACTGAGGTTCAGTATCAAGTTTGTTAATCAACCTAAGCAGTTCCTGATAGGCTTTATCAAGATCTGAGTTCACAATTGCTGTGTCAAAGTAGTGGCCATTGTTCTGCTCCATCTCTCTAGTCTTCTCAATGATTTCTCTCAACTCTTCAGGCTGCAAAGAAAAGATGAAAAACCATGAGGTAAACCACCCCAAACTTCACAATGAGTCAGAGATGGGTGAAAAACAAGATGGGTGAAAAAAAAGCCTTAACATACTGCTTTCCTTCTGTCTCCCAAAATACTCAACTTCAGAGCTCCTCCCAAACCCTGTCATGGCCACAGAGATTCCCTTTGCTCTGGCCTCTTCAGCACACTCACTGCAAATCATCTGTGACTCAGTATAATGTATATAACCTAATTATGGGCTTCCCTTGTGGCTCAGCTGGCAAAGAATCCGCCTGCAATGTGGGAAACTGGGTTTGATCCCTGGGTTGGGAAGATTCCCTGGAGAAGGGAAAAGCTGCCCACTCCAGTATTCTGGCCTGGGGAATGCCATGGACTATGTAGTCCATGCAGTTGTGAAGAGTTGGACACAACTGAGTGACTTTCACTTTCTTTTCATAACCTATTTATACTGCTTTGTAGGTTTTATGTGTTTCTGTCTTATCCACAAGAGGCTTCAAGAGCACAGACTCTCTGAATTCTCTACAGACGCTCATTTTCAAACATTGTAGGTCATCATAACCTCTTCCTAAAACGTCTTCTGTAACAGAGTGAACTTTTCTGGCAGGACCCTAAATATCACCTATTCTGGCTCTTATAAAGAGCCCCTGCCTTTTATATCTGTTGTAGAGTTTAAAAGAGTAAAACCACGAGAAAAGGATCAATAGAATGGGTATCTTTTTTTATGAAAACACGCTGGAAATCCAAGATTTTAATAATCTATGGTTTTGGGGGCAATAGTTTAATACTTTAAGTTGATAGACAATTTCAATACACAAAGGAGGTCTTTAAGATACAAAAACAAGTATCCTAAGAGAGTTTGGGAAGCCAAATAGAAGCAGGCTACTTTAATATGTAAAGGAAACAAGTGTTTTCACAGACAAGCAGATGGCAAGGTAATATGCAAAACTTATCCCGAACCCCTCTGATGATCAAGCACAGGTGTCCAAGAAAGTGAAACTGCCCCCAGAGCGCCCCGTCAATGAAGAGAACTAATTAAATGCCCAATGTCTCAGCCATAGAGGCCATACATCAAAAATATATTGGACCCACAATATCAAGCAATTTATATCATTCAACCAGTCAAACTTTTATAACAGTAGGAAAACATACTAAAAATATGATAGCTCTGGCTTGCCCTGAGTTGGTTTCTTGTGTGGCTCTAATTTTCATTCTGGAATGTTGTGCAGCTGGCTCTGGCACACAGAATCCTTTGTTTCCCAGCAGGAAGCTACTACACCATTGTAACTGAACACACTGTGATGTTCTGGTCACAACTTATGTTTACCCAAAGCTCAAGGTTACTGAAAGAACATTCTAGAACTCAAAAGAGAATCTAAACTTTGTCTTACTAGATTTGAAATGTAAATGTTATTAAGCTGCACATCTTACATAGATTCACAAGAGTATCTAATCCTAAATTTTTCCTTATCAAACTGAAGTATTTTATCTTTTGCCAAAAATGACTTATATATTTGGTACTTTATAATTATTTTACAATTCACGACAAAATTGAAACAAAATGATTTTGCTCATAAAATCTTTGGCCTGAAAAAATTATCTATAGGCAAAATTGACCATAATAATTCACACTATTAGTTTACCACTCTTAAGACCCCATTATAGCAAAACCAGATTCAGAATGTAACAAGATTAAGTTGTGCATTCAGTGAAGAACACCATTACTTTCTTAGCTAACACTATTTCACAGAGTTAAAATTTAGGATCAGTTTTTACTTAACACTTCTGTTGTGTGATAAGCATTATTAATTACCAAAGGAGATAAAACATAAAAAGCAATCAGATACATCACCCTTTACCCAACAGCTGCAAAATATACATTCTTACTGGTGTGCAGGAATATGCGCCAAGACAGAACAGATACTGGGTCATAAAATAAGGCTCAACAAAATTTGAAAGACTGACATCTTACAGAATATGTTCTCTTACCACGGTGGAATTATACAACAATAAAACATTCTAAAATCTCCAATAGGGGGAAATTAGATACTTCTAAATAACCCATGGATTAAAGAAAGAAAATGACAGGAAATTAGGGAATATTTCTAACAAAATGATAATTAAAACTATGTAACTTCTTATTAGAAAAGAAGGTTTAAAAATCATGTTTTCTTCAGAAACTAGAGCAAGTGCAAATTAAAGCCAAAGTAAGTATAAAGAATAAAAATAAGGTAACTCAATGAAATGGAAAACAAGAACATTAACAAAGAAAAAGGCTTCCAACTTCTAAAGTGTTTTGGTTATTCTTTAAAATTTCCACACAAATTCTAAAACAACCTTCAATTTCTACGGAAAAGCCCACTGTGGTTTTTTTCCTGCCCCAATAACAGGTTTCTTGAGATACAGTTCATTCACAATTCACCCATTTAATGGTGAACTGCAACCAATTCAATGGTGGACTCATACAGTTCACTCACTTAAAATGTACAATTGAACAGTTTTTTGTAGTCACAGAGAAGTTGTGCAATCAATACCACAATCCATTTTAGAACATGTTCCTCACCCTCCACTCTCCATGCCCTGTTCTCCTTCCCCCAAAACCTCATAGTCATTAGCAGCCACTCCCATTTTCTCCCAACCCTCAGCCCTAGGCAAGCACTAATCTACTTTTGGTCTCCATAGATTTGCTTATTCTGGATATTCCAAATAATGGAATCATGTCAAATATGGTCTTTTGTGACTTCAAAAATGAAAACGGAGTGAAACACTACTTTAACCAGCTGGCCTACTTAGCCTATAACAAAGCAACCGAATTATGCTCAATATAAAGGATGGGAAGTCCCTGAGGTCTAAGACATTGAAAAATAAACACAATATAGGCTGAATAACAAATCTTTTTCTAGAGTAGAAAAAGATATCCTGGGAAGGAACAAAGAAGGCTGGTGGATGTGGTCAATAGTCAAAAACCAAAGAAAAGGAGAGGTGTGATGTTGTGACTTCTGAAGAGATTTGAGGGAGGAGTAGTAGTATGAATTTTTATGGAGAAAGAAAAGGCAAATGAAATGAGCGCTAAGTGATTCCTTTATAAAACAGAACCACTTAGGAAATCTGCTAAGAACAAGGAAGAGTATTTGTTGCTGTGATATAGCATGTCACTTGATGGTTTTCATATCATATGTTTAAAATGTCAAATAAAATATCAATGCTTTGATTAATATATATCACTATATTATCATTTAATTTTTAGTACCATTTGGTATAATATGGACCACCTCAACCTCACTCAGCATCTAATATAAGATAATTTAAAAAAATTTTCCATTTCAGATCATATGAAAAGATCAAAGGCAGAAGACAAACAGAACATAAAATTTCAATCAGAAAAAAGAGGAGAAAGGCAAGAGCACTCAACTTGGATCCTGGCATATATGGAATATCTGCAGAAAATGTGGGTAATCCCTAAGGATCTGCTGAGAATATTTGGTGGCGGAGCGGGTGTCATCTAATCCTTGTTAGAAATAACATGGATCTGTGTGAAGAGGACATGGAAGTTTTAAGAAATCAGAAATAACATGGATCTGTGTGAAGATGACAGAAGTTTTAAGAAATGTCAAAGGCTACCATACATTTGGAATAACAACAGGAACTGTATGCAGAACAAGAGGAGCCCCTTGCTTTGGAGAATTACCTAAATGCAACCAGAGGCAAGTGTGGCAGTTTTGGGGAAAGTGACATGGCAGAAAGAATAATCAGTTTGAAAGCCTAAGCTGACGTGGTTTTTAAGCACTGTGGCATATTAAGCCATGTGTTTTCATGTTTACTTTTAATGGAATAGTCTAACAGTATAATAACTTTACCTTTGGATTCTTGCCCTCTTTGGCCAATAATGCCCGAAGTCTTTCTTGTGAAGGGGGTGCAATGAAGATAATATATGGTTTCAAGTCTGAGTTCCGTAGAGTCTTCAAGGACTGTAAAGCAAAGACAGATCTGAGAGTTTGATACTGAAACTCCAACTAAAAACCCTGATTTATCTATTAAAAAAAATAATTGTAATATATAGAACTATATGTAATTTCGTCATGTATTTTCCAAGTCTATAGATGTTATCATTCTTTCATAATTTAAAAAATCAAAGAGAGAAAAACAAAAAACAACAGAAAAGATCGTACCATTCAACATAATATATTGTGTACCAAAACTGAAATGAAGACTTAACATGATAAAATAATAAGATCATACACAGATTATAACAACATTAAAAATCCATTTTGAAGGAATTACAAATGAGCAGTCAGCTTAACCATATGCCACAATCTAAATGCAAAAGGAATCATAGAAAAACTTCACACACACATGCAAAAAAAAAAAAATTCTGGAAAAATACATCCAAGAAAAAAAAAGCAGATTGTCTGAATTAAAAGATTAGTTTTTCACCTTGCCTTTGCATGACTGTGTGTCCCTAAAGTGAAGCATTCCACAAAAATGGGGATTATACGGACATGTCCTTTTCTATCTAAAAACAGTAATTAAGACAATATGCTTAACTACTCTTAAGTTCTTTGGTAATTCTGTTAGCCAAAATAAAGAATTCTTAAGGAATTTAGTAAAAATAAAAACATGGATGCTTTTCTTAAATCTAATGTTTATAACTGAATAGCAAAGACTAAAATAAAGAAAACCTAATTACTATTTCAGGAAAGCCATTTTGGAGTCAATTTTTCTCATACACATCTCTTTAATAACCACTGCCTATATCTCCTGAATTGACACACACAGTAGATTCCACTACATTAAGGAAAGTTTTATGCTAAAGCTGTACAATCAAGAAAAAAACCCACAAAAACACAATCTTAAAAATACAAAATTTCTAAAATTATTTTTAACAGAAATCTAAAAAGCAACTGTTAGTAATTTTTGAAGGTTTTGCTTTGTAAGACAGATAATGGAAAGCAATGGCTGTTTCATTAGCTACAACCAACCACTCATTACAGTCCTAATACTTGGACGATGGCATTTAAAACCATAAAAATGACCTCTCACTATTCTAATTTTTCTCATATGGGAAAGGAAAATTCTTTTATAACCTTTAAAATACTAAAGTACTACCAGCACAACAGTTACTATATTTTAAGTTTCCGAAAATATGTACATTTATATATAGGCAAGTATGTAATGTATGTATTTTCCACTCTGAGGAAATTGAAAGTGATTTAGCAACCTGAGTTCATGTAGAGAATCATTGTGAAAAATCTGTATGAGAAGTTAATTAGGTCTTGTGATTCTTGGACCAAAATACAAGTTCAACACTCTAAACCAAAAGAGTTCTACCTGTGTACGAAGACTTAAAAGACATATTTTGCCCGAGTTGATCACTTGGCGTACAGAATCTATACTGGTTCCATACAAATTTTTCTCAAATTCACCATGCTCAATGAACTTTCCGGCTGCTATGTCTGCCTCAAACGCCTGCCGTGAAACAAAGTGGTAATCTCTACCAGCTACTTCATGGTCTCGCCGATTCCGAGTTGTATCTAGGCAAACAAAATCAGGCAAAATTAGTAAGCACAGATCAGAGCAAGGGTGAGGAATAATTCTGCTAGTCAAAAAAATTTTTTTTATTTTGTAATACAAATTAAAAAATAATGAATTAAGGAAATGTTAGACCCCCGTGTGTTTTAACATTGACTGGTTTTATTTCTAGATTGAGAAATAAACAAAACTGTGGTGTTAGTATCTTAGTAACAGTTACATTTAGTATGTTTTATACACTTTAAATTACTTCATTTTGCATTTCATTTAAAACATTATCACTCAATTTTTCCATAAGATCAGGTACTATACAATGTTTAAACAGAAAGTCTATGCTCAGAGATTAGGTCTAAAGTTCTGTCTTCTGCATCAGTTAAAAAAACCAGGAGCTGATTCCATACTGAACAGTGGACTATAAGAAGCCAAAATTGAAATTCATTTATAGAAAGTAATTAGTACCATACTCTCAGAAAAATGGTACTCAAGAATGACTATCTTTAGTAGAAAATTCTCAAAAGATATGGTAAAAACAAAGTTCCTATTTCTTGGACATCACTGTTGGAGGAAATGGGTGAAAACTCCCTACACAGTTAGGTTCTGCAGAGGTACGCGGAAATGCACAGGAACACAGGAACACATTCAAACTTACGGGGAACTGCAGATGCAAAGCGGTCTTTCTCCTTGTTCATGAGCCTCTGACGCAGTTCATTCTGGCCACAGTTTTGTGGACCAATCAAAATGATAGGTCTTTTCCTATTTGCTGGCTGATGATAAAGTGACATTTCCTCATAAGTTAAGATCTCTTCATTGTCATAATCTTTGAAAAAAGGAAAAATTAAGCCCTTCAGACAGAATTACTGATGTATAATAAAGATATATATAAACATATTTATATAAATATATAAAGGTATATTTATATTACTCATAAGTCTTCCAAAAAATTGGAAAACAGCACGAGTTATCATGGTTAAAAACACAACTATTGAGATCAAGAAAGTAATAACTGGGTAGCATTATGTCATAAGTATTTTCTCATGTCATTATATCCTTGGCAGGATATTATGAAAATAAATAGTATATTACTCCTTCTAGAAATGATTACTGCTTCTCTTGTTTCACACTGTGTTTGAATGTTTACTACAATATAACTGTACTGGTTCATATGAAATAGCTAGTTTGCAGACAGTATTTTGACAGGGTGAGGCACTAAGGTATAAACTAAAGAGAATAACAGCTGTCATTTTTATAAAACGGGGGATACCAATACTTTAATTTGAGGGTTAGTTTAAGGAGCAGAAAATGTGTATGCTGAAAACAATACCTGGCACAGATAAACATTTACAAACAGTGCTGTGCCTAGTGTTAACAGAGAATGCTAGAATACTTTTCTTTGATTATATAACTTGAAAACACAGCATACCAACATATGCTATCCAACTTCCTACATTTATGTTTACCTTATTCTATAATACTAATATTAACCTGTGATCATGATTCAAGAAGAGGTATAAATTATAACTGGTACACTAACATTCCTAAAGCTGTAATCCAGATGAAATCAAGAGTTGTCATGTGGTAAGAACAAAGGCAGACAACTAGTGACCTGTCATCTTCTCTCTCTCATTACTTCACCTGACTAGGTAGGAGCATTAGATGTGTAGTCAGACTGTCAGCTGTAAGTCCCCAGGGAGAGGGGACCACCTTAAGCTTGTCAGTGATTAACAGAGAGCACAGAGTAGGAACTCAAACTTTACTTGTTTAAATTTACTTGTTTACAACTCAACCATGTATTAGCTGCTGATGCTAAGTCACTTCAGTCATGTCCAACTCTGTGTGACCCCATAGGAGGCAGCCCACCAGGCTCCCCTGTCCCTGGGATTCTCCAGGCAAGAACACTGGAGTGGGTTGCCATTTCCTTCTCCAGTGCGTGAAAGTGAAAAGTGAAAGTGAAGTCGCTCAGTCCTGTCCAACTCTTCCCAACCCCATGGACTGCAGCCTACCAGGCTCCTCCGCCCATGGGATTCTCCAGGCAAGAGTACTGGAGTGGGGTGCCATTGCCTTCTCCTGTATTAGCTGTAAGAACTTAAACAGGTGACTTTCATATCTGAATTTGAACTTACTAATCTGTAATCTCAAGGAATTTATTTTGAGAACTAAATGGATGAAGGCTATTTCCCCTTGAATGGAATAGTCATTATAAATGATAATTATCATTAATAAAAACATTAATTCTAATAACAAATTAAGAGCAGAAATGTAAATGTGAAGCATTTCCTTCTCAAAATGCTTTTCCCTCTGAAAAACTAAGTTCCTTCTTCTAACATGTACAATCAGACTGTGGAAATATTTTGATTCACAGACTTAGATTTGCAAATTTCCTACAGTAAAATAGCTTTTAGAGCTGAACCAGTTAACTCCAGTGTGTTTCAAAGGATAAAGAAACAGAGATATTAATCACTTACTGAAGTATAGAGAAAAGAACTATAAATCCAATAAATATTCTTAGTTACATAATCTATCAATTAGCATTAAGGATGTTTAATTTGAAAAAAAAATTATTATAGTAGGTAGAATCTCAGGTTTAGTTTGTATCAAAATTTTCAATAATCACTGCAGATGGTGATTGCAGCCATGAAATTAAAAGACGCTTACTCCTTGGAAGGAAAGTTAAGACCAACCTAGATAGCATATTGAAAAGCAGAGACATTACTTTGCCAACAAAGGTCCGTCTAGTCAAGGCTATGGTTTTTCCTGTGGTCACGTATGGATGTGAGAGTTGGACTGTGAAGAAGGCTGAGTGCCAAAGATTTGATGTTTTTGAACTAAGGTGTTGGAGAAGACTCTTGAGAGTCCCTTGGACTGTAAGGAGATCCAACCAGTCCATTCTAAACGAGATCAGCCCTGGGATTTCTTTGGAAGGAATGATGCTAAAGCTGAAACTCCAAAACTTTGGCCACCTCATGCGAAGAGTTGACTCATTGGAAAAGACTCTGATACTGGGAGGGATTGGGGGCAAGAGGAGAAGGGGACAACAGAGGATGAGATGGCTGGATGGCATCACTGACTCATTGGACGTGCGTCTCAGTGAACTCCAGGAGTTGGTGATGGACAGGGAGGCCTGGCGTGCTGAGATTCATGGGGTCGCAAAGAGTCGGACACGACTAAGCGACTGATCTGATCTGATCTGGTAACATTTTCATTAGTTTCATTTTGCTGCCAAAAATTTTTAAGGTATTGAGAGAATAAAAATAAGCCTTATAAACTGTGTAGGAAGTTACAAGAGTTCCTTTGCTTTATTATTTGGCTTGTTTCTAATGTGAATTAAAGAAGGGGTAGCAAATTCTAAAGCCCATAAAGACCACTCAAGAAGGTAATGAAAGCAATGTATCAGGTTGGGTTTATAAAAAATTGGATGTGGTGGAGACTGTTGAACTAGATAGGGGCCCACTAAAAAGGCAACAGCCATCATTCAGGTTCAGCAGGCTGCTGACACACTGGAATATAAGCCCAATGTTATCAGAACTTTTGATTTTAAAAGAAGCTAAAACTTGAAAAACTTTTAACACTAACAATAAATAAAAACAAAATACTCTCCTGTGTGCCTGACTCAGCCAGCAGACTCTATGGGATGGGTTACCTAGGTGAGATGAGTTACGATAGGCAATTTCACTGAAAATACATCTATATTGTTAGAATTTGTTAGGAACAAGTATTAACTTTGCAAATGAAGAGTTTACATAGGAAAAAAATTTAAGAGAAAACTATCAATACAACAGTATACAGCCACATCATACTTTTAATTTTTAAACTACTTTTTCTCAGATTTCAAAATTCTGCATTACTCACAGTTTTCTAGAAGAAAATAATTTCTGCTAAATGACTTTATTAAATACACACATATGTTACATTAAGAGGCCAGGACCATAAATAAAACTCCCTAAAAATATCATTTAATTTCATTCAAATGTTAGACATGGACCTCTTTTGGATATAAATATGGCTATGTCTGAGAGTGGAACTTACCATCATTTTTATTGGCATTATATAAAACCTTTTTCCTCTTCTTTTTATTCTTCTTTGCACACCATAGTTTTCCTGTTGACAGTTAGAAACATAAGTATAAATGGGGTATTTGTTTACCTGAATAAAGCTACGTATTTCAAATTGAAGAACTCTAGTTTTAAATTTCAATTTACAGACATGTATTACATTGTTCACAGAATAACTATTTTTCAGGGCAATAAGTTAAAGTTTTCCATTAATCTCACATTATAGACAGATACTCTTTCATATTTAAAGCCTGTCCTTTCTTAACAGTCCTAAGATAAGCAGCTTTGCTTCTCACATCCATCTTGCCATGAATACATCTTCCCTGACAGTTCTGAAATACAAATTTAAACCTGATTCCAGATGGAAACCAAAGAAACCTCTCATTAATGTCAAATATAAGAGTCCAACCTGATTTTTCTGGTTCCTTATCTTCTTCTATGGTTTGCTTCATGGCTTCCCTTTGCTGCTGAAAGCTTTTCCCTAATAAATAGAGAAGAAAAAGAGTGAAATAGTTAGACAAAAGAATAGATCAATTTTTTTTTCTTTAATTAAGGGACGACACCAGAAGTAACTGTTCATTTACAGTCCCTTCTGAATCCTCCTGCCACTACACGAGAGAATGTCAACTATGATTATAAGCTCCAAATGTTTAAGTTGTTAAGTTCCAACCTGGCTCTCACTCAATCCTAGGAATGTATTACTAGACTATACATCATGTATTTAAAAAGATAAATAATAAACGAAGGCTAGAAGTTTTAACAGTTATTTACAAAGCTTTCCATTTAGCATCTAAGAAAGCATTCCTCAGAGATCAATGCAAAGAAATAGAGAAGAACAATAGAATGGGAAAGACTAGAGATCTCTTCATGAAAATTAGAGATACCAAAGGGACATTTCATGCAAAGATGGGCTCAATAAAGGAGAGAAATGGTAGGGACCTAACAGAACCAGAAGATATTAAGAAAAGGTGGCAAGAAAACACAGAACTGTACAAAAAAGATCTTCATGACCTAGATAATCATGATGGTATAATCACTCACCTAGAGCCAGACATCCTGGAATGTGAAGTCAAGTGAGCCTTAGAAAGCATCACTACAAACAAAGCTAATGGAAGTGATGGAATTCCAGTTGAGCTATTTCAAATCCTGAAAGATGACACTGTGAAAGTGCTGCACTCAATATGCCAGCAAATTTGGAAAACTCAGCAGTGGCCACAGGACTGGAAAAGGTCAGTTTTCATTCCAATCCCAAAGAAAGGCAATGCCAAAGAATGTTCAAACTACCGCACAATTGCACTCGTCTCACACACTGGTAAAGTAACGCTCAAAATTCTCCAAGCCAGGCTTCAGCAATACGTGAACCGTGAACTTCCAGATGTTCAAGCTGGTTTTAGAAAAGGCAGAGGAACCAGAGATCAAATTGCCAACATCCGCTGGGTCATCGAAAAAGCAAGAGAGTTCCAGAAAAACATCTATTTCTGCTTTCTTGACTATGCCAAAGCCTTTGACTGTGTGGATCATAAGAAACTGTGGAAAATTCTGAAAGAGATGGGAATACCAGACCACCTAACCTGCTTCTTGAGAAACCTATATGCAGGTCAGGAAGCAACAGTTAGAACTGGACATGGGACAACAGACTGGTTCCAAATAGGAAAAGGAGTACGTCTAGGCTGTATATTGTCACCCTGCTTCTTTAACTTATATGCAGAGTACATCATGAGAAATGCTGGGCTGGAAGAAAGACAAGCTGGAATCAAGATTGCTGGGAGAAATCTCAATAACCTCAGATATGCAGATGACACCACTCTATGGCAGAAAGTGAAGAGGAACTAAAAAGCCTCTTGATGAAAGTGAAAAAGGACAGTGAAAAAATTGGCTTAAAGCTCAACATTCAGAAAACGAAGATCATGGCATCTGGTCCCATCACTTCATGCGAAATAGAAGAGGAAAGAGTGGAAACAGTGTCAGACTTTATTTTTTGGGGCTCCAAAATCACTGCAGATGGTGACTGCAGCCATGAAATTAAAAGATGCTTACTTCTTGGAAGGAAAGTTGTGACCAACCTAGATAGCATATTCAAAAGCAGAGACATTACTTTGCCAACAAAGGTCCGTCTAGTCAAGGCTATGGTTTTTCCAGTGGTCATGTATGGATGTGAGAGTTGGACTGTGAAGAAATCTGAGCGCCAAAGATGTGATGTTTTTGAACTGTGGTGTTGGAGAAGACTCTTGAGAGTCCCTTGGACTGCAAGGAGATCCAACCAGTCCATCCTAAAGGAGATCAGTCCTGGGTGTTCATTGGAAGGATTTATGCTAAAGCTGAAACTCCAAAACTTTGGCCACCTCATGCAAAGAGTTGACTCATTGGAAAAGACCCTGATGCTGGGAGGGATTGGGGGCAGGAGGATAAGGGGACGACAGAGGATGAGATGGCTGAATGGCATCACCAACTCAATGCACATGAGTTGAGTAAACTCCAGGAGTTGGAGATGGTCAGGGAGGCCTGGCGTGCTGCCATTCATGGGGCTGGGAAGAGTTGGACATGACTGAGCGATTGAACTGAACTGAACTGATGTGGAAAGTACTGTGCTGGATCTTACAATGGTTCTGATCATTTGAATTATTGCAAATCAAACAAATTAAGAGTTATCTTTCCAAAATTACATAAATTCATCAGTTTTTGATTCAAAGACACCATTCAATATATTCTCTTACATTTACTGTGTTCAATTCCTCTCTTTCTTTGTATGTATGTATATGTTTTAAAGATTTTTCATTTCTACATTAAGCTACCCATGATAGAAATAAATGAAAAACCTATTATGTTTTTCCTCTTAGGATTATGATTTCACTTTCAAGGTTTCTGATTTTCATCTTATTTTCAGAGATTTACCTTAGAATCAAGTATATGTTTTCTGAAGGATAAAAGTGGTTTTAGTTAGAAAATTCTGAATTAGAGTTCTACTTTTATACTTAATTTTTATATCTAATTCTTTCCAATTCAGACCAGAGATTCTTAAAAAAAATCAATAAGCAAATTCCATCTATGTTGGAATAATCTGTTGAACTTAGTGCATTTTATAAGACCACAAGCAAAAAAGGTTAATATTGAGTTTGAGACACATAAAAAGTATTAAGGAAAATCAGGTTATCTCCAGCAACTGTACAGACTGACTGTGTTTCTAGTTAAAACAAGTAACTATGGCTATATGGAAATTTTTAAGAGCATTAAGATTTTTTAAAAGTATGTGACTATAACAGATCTAGAGAAAATAACAAAATAATTTTAATATTTTACATATTAAATATCTTATTATACTTCCCTTGGTTCTATTTCCCTCATTCTGTCATACCCTCCTGAGTACTGTAGTAACAATCTGTAGGAAAAGTTACATCTACATATCTCATTCCATTAAGTATCATCTTCACATTTTAGAAGAAATATGTTTCTATAATAATCTTAATGTCCAATATGAGCTAGTTTTATTTTAGTATAGTCTAAATTAGAGAGTTTTCTTCAATCAAAAGATAGCTGCATCTTATTTCTATCCTAAGATATCTTAGAAGAGATAAATTCAGCAGTCTTACTCTTTTGATTCTGAATCAAGTCACACATCTTTAACAAATTCCTATCTAGATACCAAGTATGCTGCCCCAGTTGATGATAATCTCCTGCTACAGTATAAGTTTTGTTGCCTTGATGTTTTTATTGTTCAATACTGTTTTTGTTGCCTTGAAAACAGGGTTAATTTCAATGCACCTACAGTGAACAGTAGGATAAATGGGGGTGGTTGATGAGATTATATGATAATCCCATTCTAAAGCCCAACAAACTGGTCAGACTTACACCCAAGATACTTATATTACAGATACAACATAAAAACCCAACAAAATGAAAAAGTAACTACATCATTTTTTTAAAAGGCATAAAAACGTGAGTTTTTCCCTTTGAAGATTTGTATTTTAAATGTGTTTTTAAACTTTGTACTTTCTACCATATTGTCTTTTACCTGGAACGAGACCAGCTAGAGGCTGATTATCTTCATCTCCTTCCCTGTAGGCTTGCCACCAATTTGGATCTTCTTGACTGATTACATGAAGTATATCTCCTTTTTGAAAAGATAGACCTAACTCTCGACATGGAACATAAGGGTCATCTGATGGGTCGTAGTCAAAATGAGCCTTTACATGGATCTAAACAATAAAAAGGGTAAAAGTAAGGACAATAATGAAATGGCAACACAATGTTTAGCATAAATGTGAGTGTTAAAATTTTTCATCAGCACAAAGATATTACAAGTGGAAAACAGATCAAGGTTAGTTTAGTAATTGTATTTGAGGGCAGAATTTTTTTCAGACTCATCTGTTTTCTTCAATTAAGACAGTCCTGTTGATTGCAAACATGTACAAGAGAAGGCAAAACACTGCCCTGTTACTGCTAACAAGCTGAGATGCCAAGAGGCCTTAAAAGTTTGACAGAAGCAGAAGGAATATAATAGAGAGTCCCTCCCTCTCCATTCCTGACTTGTGAAAACAATGACTGCAGTAAGGTGTGTGATTTCTAAACCACTATTACGAGGAAAGGTAAACTGTAAACCTCTCCACATCTGTCATCTAAGCAGGTGAGTGTCAGCTTTCCTGCTGCCATCATCTCTTCTTGACCACACTGTCAGTGTGACTGTGCCTTGACTGCTCAGTCTATTCTAAAGGACTATGTCTAGGTTCATATATAATCAACCCCAAACTGCTAAAATTATCTAAATCAAGTTTATAACCAATTCCTATCACGTTCTGTATGTAGGCATTGAAATATTGTTAGTGCTACAAACTAAAATTTTTGCTAACTGTGCTTTGCATATCTAAAACCTGCTATGCTCTCAGAACTAAAAATAGGTAAGAATTCACATGAACCTTATTAAAAGCTCAATTATTTCCTACAGTATCTTCTCCAATATACTTCTGTAAGTTATAACAAAGTATTCTTACTTCTTAAAAGGTATAAAGGAATCAATATTCTCCTTAATTCCTCTATCTGTAATTTTTATCCAACCTGGTCAAGTGGCATGTGGCATTTCCAAAATCTGCAGATTATATGAAATCTGATAAAATTGAATTTTAGAGTTATACAGGGTAGTAGTAAGTCAAAACAGCTGAGAGACTGGGTAAAAAGATTATATATACAATTTTATAATCTTGGCACGAGAAGCATATAATATATAGGATGATAAAATCTCTGCTTGTACTATTCCTATTAATCAATAATGCTTCCACATCTGTTTAAATTGTTGCTCTTTAGCAACATGAACCTTGGAAATCTAAATATGAAACTACAGGCATCATTTATTGTGGTGGAGAGTTCATTTTATTATCAAGGTTTTCAGAGATCTATGAAATCAGACTTCTTGTCAGCCTGATGGATGATTTTATCAAATCACTTTCTGAAATCAATACCCAGCATGCTGTTTTCAAAGTGTTTTGCTCAGAACACTTACTAGGATGTTTATTAAAATACTGACTTCTTAAACCACATCTCAAGCTTTCAGATTCTGTGTTTTAATTAAGTTCCTTGGATAATTGCTACATACATGTCATTTAAGATATACCCTAAAATCTTAGGGAATTACCATCCTGAGGGAAACTAAATAGGCCAGTGAAGATGCTATATCTAAGTCTATGACCTTTGCCAGAGGCAGACAAAATCACCCAGAGATGTCTTTCTCTCTACTCTTGCTTAGGTCTCACCCCTTGACCATTCAGATTTTTTTGGTTTGGAATGAGGCCAAGAGGAGAAGAGAGGACATACTTTGTTAATGTGACAAGTTTATTTAGTGCTGTTTAAAATGTACTCTAAAACTGAGAGCAAAGTTTATTTCACATCAGAGAAATTAACCAACTGACTGAGTTAAAGTCTGAGTATTGCCTTAACACATACTATGTGACTGTTTTATGACTTCTATCTAGATATAGGCATGTATTTGTTTTACTGTTTCACTTTATTGCATTTTTCATATATATATATATATATACATACACACACACATATATATACACACACACACACACATACACACACACATACCTAAATTGAAGGTGTGTGGCAACCTTGTGTTGTCAGAGGAAGGCTAGCATTTTTAAGCAATAAAGTATTTTTAAATGAGTGTATATATGTTGTTTGTTTAGACACAATGCAATTGTGCTCTTCGCAAACTACAGAACAATGCAATTATAACTTTTACATGCAATGGGAAACCAAAAATTTTGTATGACTCATTTTATTTCAGAACTTGCACTATCCCTTAAGTATACCTACAGGCATTCCACTGCAACTCTTATCAGTTCTACAAGTTATGTCCAGTAATCTTAGGGTAGTGGCTACTTTTTTTCCTTTCCCATACAAAGGAAAACAGAGTCCTTTTTAAATGAAGAAGAGACTGTGACCCCTACAGGAAAGCTCCAGGGCTTCACCATGCAGTAGCATCAGTAAAGTCTGACCAAAACAATGCTTGGTTTCTAATTCAAACAAAATCATTTGTTTAAATTTTAAATTACAGGGTTGTTTAGACATAATTATCTTCCAGCCCAACATTTTTCTCTTTGCCTCGCTGGTGGCTCACAGTGGTTAAGAATCCACCTGCCAATGTAGGTTTGATCCCTGGTCTGGGAAGACCCCACATACTTTGGAGCAACTAAGCCCAAGCACCACAACTATTGAGCCTGTGCTCTAGAGCCCCAGAGCCCCCAGCTACTGAAGCCTGCTTGTCCTAAAGCCCGTGCTCCACAGCAAGAGAAGCCACCACAATGAGAAGCCTGTACATCGCAACTAGAGAAAAGCCAACGCAGCAACAAAGACCCAACAAAGTCAAAAATAAATACATACTAAGGGCAGCATGAAGAAGAGCCTTTGCAATGTCAAGCAACAGTTTTTAAATTCCTCCTCTTCATTCTAAGATTTCTCCTCTCTGATGCCCATTCAAGAAAGAATAGTTTTTAAAATAATTTATTATTTATGGCTGCACTGGGCCTTTGTCTAGTTGCAGCAAATGGGGGTTACTGCAGCTCGAGGGCATCTCATGGTGGTGGCTTCTCTTTTTCTGGAGGACAAGCTCTAGGGCTTGTGGGCTCAGCTGCCTTGCAGCTGTGGGATCTTCCCTGACCAGAGATCAAACCGGTGATCCCTGCATTGCAAGGTGGATTCCCCACCACTGGACAGACCACCAGGGAAGCCCAAGAAGGAATATCTTTACTTGTTCTTTCCCATATTTAACAGGAGAAATTTGGGGTATCTGTGGGTATCCAATTGATGTTTAGTAGTAGGCAGACAAAAGAGATTCCATCTGTTCACTGTCCATACTGTTCACTGAAATTATTAATATTTTTTCATCTTCTGATAAAATATATACATTTATAAACATTTTACTGCATTATAAAACTTAAGATCTTCTTCCAAATGAGAAAAAAATTAAAGTGAAAATTATATAATATATTCTGTACTTCTAAGAGAAAAGTATATTGGATGGTAGTGGTTCTCAATCTTTTCTTTCAACCCAATTATCTTCATAGGCTGTGAACAATCCTTAACCTATCATTTTTAAAAATCTTTAGAATTTTTTGCAAACACATGAAGTATATATAAACAGACTGCTCCCTTGACCTGATCTCCCCACAATAAATACAACTACAGCCTAGATCTCTCTGTAGAATACAAGAATGATGGCTCAGTGGTAAAGAATCCTTCTGCTAACGCAGCAGATGCCGGTTCAATCCCTGGGTCAGGATGATTCCCTGGAGAAGGAAGTGGCAACCCACTCTAGTATTCTTGCCTGAGAAATCCCATGGACAGAAGAGCCTGGCACACTACAGTCTATGGGGTCACAAAAGAATCAGACATGACTTAGCAACTCAACAACGTATTTAATTCTATGGATTTGGTATCTACACCTGAATGCCTCTCAGGTATCTCTCAATTTTTCTCCCCAAACCAGTTTTTCCTCCACATCGCCCTTCAGTAAGCAACACCACTATTTATCCAGTTGCTGAAGCATATTTGCTTCTTGCCTATCCATTACTCTTCACATTCATTAAAAGGTCCTGTCATTGCTACTTCCAGAACACAGCCTGCATAATTTTCTCCACTGCCACTGCTATCACAGAAATTTAAGCCATCATCATAGTTTATATTGGCTTTAGCAACACTTTCCTAAATCTCCTTGCTTCCATTATTGGCTCTACTAATCCAATTTCTACCCAGCAGCCAGAGTAGTTTTGTTTCTAAACACAAATCAGATGTTACTGTATTTGAAATCCAAACTCCCTACCATGGCCAAGACTTACTTGACCTGGCCCTACTTATCTCTCAAGCCTCATCTCTTAGAATTGTCTCCCCACCTTTCTACTCCCTCACTTGGCTCCACTCCCACGGGTTTTCCAAACACAAAGTTCTTTGGAAATTATACCTGAAAGTTCTTCTGGAAGTTAACAGGCTTGGCTTCATCTCATCCTACCAGGTGTCAGCTTCACATTGCCTTCTCCTGGAGGCCTTTCCTGCCAACCTTATATAATCAATCCCACACCTCTTTTTTTATTCTCAGTGTTTATATTCACTGATTTCCATCTCAACATTTACACCAAACTATATTTACCCCAAACATGTTCATTACTATAAAATGAGCATTTATTTGCACAGTGCCTAGTACACAAATGGGATCAAGTAGATATTCATTGTAAGGAAAAAAACTATTTGGGACCCTTAATATTTTAATTATTAATACTACTGGGCTAGTGGATAATTCTATGCTTTGTATCCCTGAACTATGATTTTAGTGTTCTGCTAAGTCTTTAAATTCCCCTAAAACTACATCTCTATCCTCCCAGCCCAGACCCCCAAAATCAAGAGACTTCAGTCATGCTCCCAGTCTTTAGAGTTATTAAGTCTCCTATAGGGAGAAGAGGGGATTTTCCTGGTGGTCTGGTGGTTAAGACTTTGCCTTCCAATACAGTAGGTGTAGGTTCAATCCCTGGTCAGCGAGCTAAGATCCCACAAAGAAAGGTAATTCCAAAGAATGTTCAAACTACCGCACAATTGCACTCATCTCACACACTTAGCAAAGTAAGGCTCAAAATTCTCCAAGCTAGGCTTCAACAGTTCGTGAACCGTGAACTTTCAGATGTTCAAGCTGGATTTAGAAAAGGCAGAGGAACCAGAGATCAAATTGCCAACATGTACTGAATCATAGAAAAAGCAAGAGCATTCAAGAAGAACATCTACTTCTGCTTCATTGACTATGCCAAAGCCTTTGATTGTGTGGATCACAACAAACTGGAAAATTCTTAAAGAATACCAGACCACTTTACCTGCCTCCTAAGAAATCATATGCAAGTCAAGAAGCAACAGTTATAACCAGACAGTCAAGACAGTATGGTTGTCATGGGTCAAGCGGGGAGGAAGTGATGAATTAGCAGAACATAGAGGATTTTTAGGGCAATGAAACTATTCTGTAGGTTATGATGGTAGATATATGTAATTATACATTTGTCAAAACTCACAGAATGTACAACACCAAAAGTGAATCCTAAAGTAAACTATGAATCTGGGTAACAATGAAACCATAAATTCTCTAATGTAACAGATACACCATTCTGATGTGGGATGTTGACAGCAAGGGAGGCTGTGTGTGGGGGGGGGGGGGGGGGCAGAAATTATGTGGGAACTCTATATTTTCTGCTCAATTTTGCTGTGAACTTAAAACTACTCTCAAAAAATAAAGTTTATTAATTAAGAAAAATGTAAACAGTAGCCATCATAAAATAAGGAGCATTAAAAAAAAAAAAATCACTTACCACTGTTTCCTTGGCAGGAGGAGGCTTGATCTGTTGACTGGGAATCAGAACAAATGTCAAAGTACCATGCATATCAGACTGCAACAGAAAAAGCACATTATTTTAAAAAGCTGTATTTATGAAAATCATTTCATGATCTTATGATCAACAGTTCCTAAGCTGGACTATACTGGAACCTCAAGGAAACTTAAAAAAGAAACTGGTAAAGATGAATCCCATTTTATCAGGAAGCACAAATTACCCCTTTTGTGGACTCCATTATATTAGAGCTACCCAGGCATATGGCATGCAACAATTTTGGTCCTCTGGATCACTGGGGAAGGCCACTTGGCCCTTAAGTCTTGGGTTTCTGTTTTCCATTCAGTTTAAGTTTAGGACGATTCCACAATGAAGGGCTGGATATTACAGCACTTCTGGCTTATCTACTCTGACATACATCGATTTTAGTACAGTAGAATTTGAAATGGTAATCGTCACTAGGATTAGAAAAGTGATGCAAATATACAAATATTCTTACTTCCTAGATGCTTTGTCTCTGTCATTCATTCTATATTTTAACTGTACATAGTCTTACTGCTAGGTTCTTTATTATTTTCCAGTACAGTGGCCCTCCATATTCATGAGTTCCATATCTGTGAATTCAACCAACTGCAGATGAAAAAAAATCCCAGAAAATTCTAAAAAGCAAAACTTGTTTTTGCCATCTGCAGACAACTACTTATATAGCATTTATATTGTATTAGGTATTATACATAATCCAGAGATTATTTAAAATATACTAGAGGATGTGTGTAGGTTACATTCAAATACTATGCCATTTTATGTAAGAGACATGAGCGTCCATGGGTTTGGGTACCCATGGGGGGCCCTGGAACCAAGCCCCCTTGGATATCAAGGGACAACTGTACACCACTGCCTGCCTTGTTCAGATACCTCCAGCCTAGACAGTAATCGCACTTATGGTCCTGACATAGTAGGGAACGGTACTGAAACAGTACTCAATCTAGAGATAGCAGCCAATAAAACAAGATCTAAGAACAATAACCAATGGCACTTTGTGCTACCAAAGCAATGAATGGGACTGGGTAAAAATAAGAATGTGAGGATGTTTTCTAAATCTGACAACAGATGTCCGCAGATAGGAGAAATTCTAATGTAACAACTGACATTAAGTAAGTAAGACTATAAATGTGGTTGATGAGTATATATGTGGTGATCATAAACTGTCCTCAAAAGTTGACTCTAAATTGCTTCCTGATTATACTAGCAGTCTAACAGAACTTTCTGAGATGACAGAATTCTGATCAGTGGGCTGAAATTGCAGAATGCCATGTTCCTTAATCTATACCGTAATATGATAACCATTAGTAACACACTGCTCTTGAACATCTGAAATGCAGTTACTGAGGGCTTCGCAGGTGGCATTAGTGTGTTTAAGAGCCCACCTGCCAATGCAGGTAGATGTAAGAGATGTGGGTTAGATCTCTGGAGGGGGGCACAGCAACCCACGCCAGTATTTTTGCCTGGAGAATTCCATGGACAGAGGAGCCTGGCAGGCTATGGCCCATAGGGTTGCAAAGAGTTGGACATGACTGAAGCAACTTAGCATGCACACATGAATGAGGAACTAAATTTTAAATTTTACTTAATTTAAATAGAAATAACTAGCACATGTAGCTAATGGCTATTATAGTGAACAGTGTAGAGCTATACCATTGTTATTATCTAATACTGTTAAAAAAAAACAACAATCAATTGTAGATAATAAAGAAAATGAACAAAAAAGTCATGAGGGTATGAACTTCATTTTGTTACTGTTTCCCTAGCAGCTAGCACATAGGAGGCACTTAATACATATATTTTGAATGATTTAGTGAGTTATTATTAGTGATTTCAGAGGCAAATAAAATGTACCTAACAGTATAAATAAAATTAGTAGTGTCCTCGTAAGAATAAAATGCTACTAGTAAATATTATCGGAGAAGGCAATGGCACCCCACTCCAGTACTCTTGCCTGGAAAATCCCACGGGCGGAGGAGCCTGGTAGGCTGCAGTCCATGGGGTTGCTAAGAGTCGGACACGCCTGAGCGACTTCACTTTCACTTTTCACTTTCATGCATTGGAGAAGGAAATGGCAACCCACTCCAGTGTTCTTGCCTGGAGAATCCCAGGGACAGAGGAGCCTGGTGGGCTGTCATCTCTTGAGTCGCACAGACTCGGACATGACTGAAGCGACTTAGCAGCAGTAAATATTATGGAAATAATTATATGTGAAAATTATGCTAGAAATTATATAGATATCTTAAGTTATTTTTAAAATGCTTTTAAAATATTTTATTCTGAAGTCTACTAAAGGAAACAATTTTTGAGACTGTATCAATTATTCTTCTACCCATGTCAACTTACCAACAAGTCAAAAACCTCATTGACATCTTTTCCCCGGATTTCAATGCCATTAATTTCCAGAACTTCATCTCCTTCATGTAATAGACCACTTTTTTCTGCAGCACCCCCTTTAACTATCCGACTAATAATGACAGAATCCATTTCATTACGAACTGTAGCACCCTAAAAAAAAAAAAAATTCAAGTCAATTTTTTTTTTAATGCATTTTTTATTTCCTCATTTTAAAATTCTTACTTTTCTAGTTAACAATATTAGCCTTAGATTTATCTGGAGAAAAAAAATTATTTACATACAGTAACCATGGCAATAAGTCTGAAAGCTGATCATTTCCTCCACATTTTCTGCTTCGGAAGCATTCTATTTGTTAATATTCTAAAATCAGACTTTTGAAGCATACAACAGCATAAAAATGCACTTGCTCAAAAATAAAGCGAAAGCCTATAATCAAATTTGTTCTTTATATGGTAGATGCTATTCAAATAGTTATACTATATTTAGGTACAATTAGTGAACATGACTTGTAACTGAAAATCTTTTTAAATTCAAAATATGATGAAGCGATGAATACTAATCTGGTTAATAATCCAAATATTAAATACTATAGCTGTATCCAATCCACATTAAAATGTATTAAATATTTATGATACAAATCAGAAGCACAACTGAAATATATAGTCAAAAAATGGAAATCTGAATAAAGCTTAAAAGTAGACAGTTTGTAATACTTTTCTCCTGAATCTTTATTTTAAAAATTTGTCATAACTTTCCCAATTTCTTTTTGTTTTTGGTGGGGAATAAAACCTTGTTACATAAACTGCCTTTTAATAAAATACAGTCCCTATTTCATGTACCATGTTATGCAAGAAAATTTAAGACCTTAGGATTCAAGAATATTTCTCCAAAAATAAAAAGGAACAAAATTAAGGTAATAATAGCAGACTAAGAGAAAAAAACATTTACATATAAGAACTATAAAATATTAACATTAAACAATGCATACTTCTAAATATATGTGAAGTATGTTAGTAATTACATTGAATGAAATGATCACAATTTCTAACTTGTTTTTTTTTTAAAAAGCTAGAAGAATAATGAAGCAGATTACTTGTCCCTTCTTTGCTCAATTACTTCAAAACCTATTTTTTCATCAAATTATGGGTGAGAAAAGATGAACAAATTCTTCTCAGCCTAATAAGGAGTATGAGCAAGAACGTAAAAGAATTCCAAAAAATCAGCCTCAAAAGACAGAAACTGCCAGAAATGTAAAGGGTCTTCAATTATATAGATCTCAGAAAGGATCTCGTATCAGAGGTGTGGAACACTTACCAATGGAATATCTCGAGCCTTTTCTATACGAACTATTTTTACAGTTTCTCCTCCATACTGGCCAACGCTTTCATAAACTCTCTCATCTGTAATAGGCTCTAGCTGCATTTCCTGCTCAGCGACCTTATCATGGGCCAGTAAAAGTGCCTGTTTCAAAGAAACCCAAAGCATTTAAAGTAACAACATGACTTATTTCTGTAGAGAGATTTTAACCTAATCATGTACAAAGTATCCTGATCATTATACATTTAAAAGTGGTATAATTAATTATATATTCAGATCTGTTTCCAAACTTTCCAACTGAAGTACAGATGCAGCTCTGTATCTTTTTTAGCCAACTAACATGTGTTAGTTACACTAGGGAATACTCCGGAATGAGTTATGAAAGTCTAAAATGCTTATTAAACTTCATAAAAACAGAATCACTTTAAGGGTCCAAGATTATAATTAAAATTTACAGAAAAACATAACCAAAAAAGAGAAGTTTGCAAATAAGTTGTTTCAAAAATAATGTGGTTAATTTTAAGTAGAAAAGTATATAATCCAACAATAATTACTTTGTGATGTAAACAATCAAAGCTATGGTTTTTTAGTCAAAGCTACAGTTTTCCAGTAGTCATGTATGGATGTGAGAGCTGGACAGTAAAAAAAAGCTGAGCACCGAAGAACTGATGCCTTCAAACTGTGGTGCTAGATAGAGAAGACTCTTGAGAGTCCCCTGGACAGCAACAAGATGAAACCAGTCAACCCTAAAGGAAATCAGTCCTGAATATTCACTGGAAGGACTGATGCTGAAGCTGAAGCTCCAATATTTGGCCACCTGATACAAACAGGTGACTCACTGGAAAAGACCCTGTTTCTGGGAAAGACAGAAGGCAGGAGAAGAAGGGGACGACAGAAGCTGAGATGGTTGGATGGCATCACCGACTCAATGGACATAAGTTTGAGAAAACTCTGGGAGATAGTGAAGGACAGGGAAGCCTGGAGTGCTGCAGTCCATGGGGTTGCAAAGAGTTGGACACAACTGAGTGACTGAACAACAACAATCAAAATAGTCTACATAATATTTGAGCTCTTTGTTAGTTCAAGAGACTGATTCAAAGTGATACTGAATGCTGGAAAAAACACAAAAATAATGCTCTGTCCATTTTCTACCTGAATATGTGGAGCACTCAGCAGAGCAGTTAATTCTTGTCCTTCCTTCTGGTGAACTGGCTTCAAAACAGTTTGTACCTAAGAAACAAAGATTATTCCTAGGTTACAAATAATATGACATTTGTACAGATTTTTTTAAAGGGTAGGATTTAAAATTGTAAAAGCTATTTGTAAGACAGAAAAGCACTAAAGAGAATTATCATTTTTAAAATGTTTTTTTTCTCAGAATTTTCAATCTTATCATGATTGACGATAGCATTTTTATTTATGACTATGAATGAGGCATTTCTTTCTTGAAAATTTCTGCAAATACATTATAAAACAGACTAATAATGACCATATGAGAGAAAAGCTATTCTAACAGTTATGCTGCTATTTTATATTTTTAACCATACGTTTATGTAACTACATTTTAAATCAGAGAGGACATTTTAGAGTTAGATTAACAAGACAAATGTATATGAGAGTGATAGAATAACCACTATACTATAATGAATTATATTAAAAATTTTCCTCAAGAATTCTTCCACTTAGTATAAACTCCACTTGATAATGAATTTTTTTAGCCTGTTTCCTTACTCGTGGTTCTTAAATCCATATAAACTGCTTAGCATATTACCTAGCACACAGTAAACTGTTATTTTAATATATTTCTAGATGTGAGTTACTCATATTTTAAGATTTCTATATTAATGTTCATCAAATGAATTGACCTCTACTTGGTGAGTATAGTCACCAAGTATATATATACTTGTATATATATGAAAAGTGAAAGTGAAGTCGCTCAGTTGTGTCCAACTCTTTGTGACCCCGTGGACTGTAGCCCACCAGGCTCCTCTGTCCATGGGATTCTCCAGGCAAGAATACTGGAGTGAGTTGCCATTTCCTTCTCCAGGGGATCTTCCTGACCCAGGGATCGAACCCAGGTCTCCCACATTGCAGGCAGACGCTTTAACCTCTGAGCCACCAGGGAAGTCATATATGTATGTATGTATGTATGTATGTATGTATGTGTGTGTGTGTGTGTGTGTGTATACACACATAGTCACCAGTATAGTATACTGGTTTATGTGTGTGTGTGTGTGTGTGTGTATACACACATAGTCACCAGTATAGTATACTGGTTTATTATTGTTTTTAGTATCTAGATTATATTATCCAAGTACAGTGAGATGGGAAATAGTCAATATTTATGTGTGAAAACAGTTAATTTAACATAAGGATTATATGTTCCCTAATGTTTTGAAGGAGTTTGTAAAATTATCTGGGTCTGGCAGTTTTCTGAGGAGTAGATTTCTAACTTTCAATTTTACCTACTGTTACTACTTTTTTCAGGTATCTGTAAGTCACTTTTGGCAATTTTTATTTTCTTACAAAAACAACCCAGGTGATAGCACTTTCATACTTAATAATATAAACTTATAATTTGTTATAATTTATGCTTTTATCTTTGCTAACATTATTAGTGTTTTTTTCTTCATCTAACTTGTCAATGGTTTCTCTATTTTCCTGTTCTCTAAAAAAAAGAAACTTTTAATGTTACATTTATGTAAGTAATTCCTTTTTGTTTTCATTTACTTCCCTTTCTAATTTCTAATCACATGAACTGTATATGTTCAGTTGAATTATGTTCAATCTTTTCTTCTACCATAAATATTTAAAATTTTCTCTGTGGGCTATTTTTCCTCAAATATTATATATGTTCTCATTATCAACATCTCTGATTTTCCTCCTTTTTCTATTTCCTTACTCCAGTACCAAAAAGAGCACTTTGTAACAATGCAGATTAACAAAACCAAAATTATCACCATTGATGAAAACATATAGAAATAAATTAATATATAAATTTTTAATAAAAGTTAGCTCATGATTAAAATAGGAATCCAGTAAATCTCTAACAATTCTTATGGTTATTTTAAATAATTTTTAAAGTAATTCCTCTATCAAAACTAAGAGATAATAATTTTGAGATTAATCAATTTGACCACAAGTAGATCATAGCAATGACAGCATCAGAACTAGCCTGTTCTCTAGTTTTGGCACCTAGAAAAGGATGTTTCTAAATATATATTGAGTTCCATATGTATTCAATACAAGTAACAAATCTTAGAAGTTATATATTTATAATACCTGATTATCTAACATAATTTAATCTCATCAGTACTGATTTATCTCAGTTTACAATGTATATTGCTTAAAATAAAACCATACTAAAAGTATTAAAAAATTTTCCCCTTTAGCAATTTAGATAAATACTCCTCTTACTATACAAATATAAGAACCAATGCTCTTCTTTTCATGGAACAGAGTCTTATTTTTGAACTAAGTATACTTTTTTTTCAGGATAAAATACACATAAGTGAATTTTTCCTAACGCATAAATTATCAACATGTCATCAGTAGTAATTAATTCTAATGAACCTTAGAGTCACAGCAGTATTTTCCAAGAATACTGCCTCACTACCACTAACTATTACCTTGCATATGTCAATGAGACGTTCAGAATACATACCTCCTGTGCAAGATCTTGTGCATTGGAGATAAGAGGAAATGGAGGACTGGCCTTGTTCATGTGTACTGTGACAGCATTGTGTATCTTAAACGCATTCTGGAAATCTTTATTTTGTACAAGTTGTAAAAGCAGTGAAATATCCTCCTGGCTCTGAGAATCTACCAAGGTATGTTGGATATGTTTAAGTGAAGCAAACAAGTCTTCCACTTCTAGTAGGAGAAGGAAAAGGTATCCAAAAATTAATTTTCTGTCTTAATTCCACAAGTGTCTTAAGATAAAATTTCTTGAACAAATAACAATAAGTTTTGGAAAAAAAAAAAACTTACCTATTTTTTGAGTGTCAAATCACTGTCATTTTACTGATTTTTAAGTAAAACTCTTTAAAAATTATACAACAGAATCAAGTACATTTTTTCAAGTGTTTTAATTATGTAAAATATATATCACTATAAAAATAAATAAGGGGGTAGAATACATAAATGAATAAAAAATTTAAAACCACCAATAGTCCCATCACTTACAAACAACTTTAAAAAAAATCTCATGGCATTTCCTTTTTTCATTTAACAAGGACATTTAGTTTTCCCACATCATCAGTCTTTACAAAAACATATACAATGGCTCCCTGATGTTCCATTACATGTCTAAAACTGTAACTTACAATAACCATTACATTAAATCGAGCATTCAGGGTGCTTCCAATTTTTTTTGCAGTGTAAGTAATAAGCATTTCTGTACATAATGATCATTGCTGTGTAAAAATATGTCTGAGATTCTGATGTTCCTTAAAATAATTTCAAGAAATGGCATTTAAAAATACCATTCTGACATTTTAAAAGCCAAAGAGTTTTCTAGGGAGGTTTTACTAATTCACATCCCATTACCAATATTCAAATATTATCATTTTTAAAACCCTTCCATTTCTTTTAACAGGGATGTTGAACCTTACTTGTATTTACCAAGCATTTCTTCTGTGGTCCACAGAACTCTTATGAACATATGAGTCTCCTAAGATGATACTGAAAAATTGGGGCATGTGTATGTCTGCATGTTCCTATTAGTGTCCATATGTAGCACATACATTTTTCTTGAAGGAGGTTATTCCAAAATGGATAAGAACCACATGTTGCCTCTTCTCTGATCCTCAACAGGTAGATATATGTTCATGTATATACTTTGTCACACTTGTGGGAAATAGTTTTCTAATTTTTCTGTCTGTTAATTTTATTTGTGGTAACTTTACTGTAGATATTTTTGGCTATTATGTGTTAAGAATAATCCACCTATTCCTGTGTGATTTCTCTCACTGTCTCTACGCTTATAAACTTCTTCCCCTAGGTCATTAAGTTTATAAGCATAGAAACAGTGAGAGAAATCACATAGGAATAGGTGGATCCCCTGGAGAAGGGAAAGGCTACTCACACCAGTATTCTGGCCTGGAGAATTCCACAGACTGTATATATATATAGTCCATGGGGTCACAAGAGCTGAACACAACTTTCACTTTCACTTTCCTAGGTCATTCAATGTTTACCCACATTTAAAACTTATTATGGTTTCTATTCCACAGGTAACTTCCATCCATCTAGAATTAATTTGGTATAGATTTGAGGGGAAATTTGTACTTCATTTCTTCCAAATGGTTAACCAATTATTCTAATACCATTTATTGAATAATCTCTTTTTTCCCACTGATTTATGATATAACCAAATTCTTATATCAGGGTCTGTTTCTAGTCCATTGGTTTATCAGAACTGAAATCTTTAAGTAACATTATAGTCTACACTCATATTGACATGACAAAAACTTGCTCATTACTTTTTCAAAAATGTTTTGACTTCAAGTGAGCTACAAAACCATTTTTAAGATGCCTCCTCACTATCCCCTATGTATCCAAAAAGAAAAAACCTACTAAGATGCTGTCTAAAATTAAAACTGTAAATGATTCTGGAAAAAACGTAATAGTAGGTACTGTCTGTGTATATCTGTGTCTTATATAGTCCCATGGGGGAGGAAAAAAAAAAAAAAAAAAAAACCTCTTGGTTTAAGTCTTTGTTAGTTTTCTCCATACAGGGCTTGCAGAAAGGTTATTAATTCTTATATCCTACTACTAAATAGTAGTTTAATATTTTACAGATTAGAATAGCTCTTCTAATCAGCTCTTCTGAAGTTCCCCATCTTCCACCCCTCTCCCCAAATCAAAACTGCTTTAGTTCTTAAAAAAAAAAAAAGTTCTCTAGTAACTTAAAATGTAGCCCTCCTCAAAAAAAGACAGGAAAAAAATCAGAAAGTCAAAACAGTCATCTGAACAACCTAAGAAGTTGTGATCCAGAACTAAATAATTAGCTGTAAGTTAATGATTTATCAAGTTAATGATTTATCTACAAGAGTAGACAAAATATAGATAGGGGAAAGTGAAAGATGTTGATCAAAGAGTACGAACTGTCAGTTTTAAGGTGGATAAGTTCTGAGGATCTAACGGGTAGCACGGTGATTACAGTCAATAATACTATATTGTATACCTGAAATGTACTGAGAGTAGATCTTAGGCATTCTCACCGCACACACAAAAGGTAAATATGTGAGGTGACGGATATGTTAATCAACTTAATTGTGGTGTATTTTACAACATCTGATTGTACACTTTAGATACATAAAATTTTTTTGCCAACTGTACATCAATAAAGCAGTGCTGGGAAGAATATGAACATCAGATTTCATCAAATTCAAAGAAGTTACCACAGAAATTACCTAAGTATATAAAGAATTCTCAGAGTAGGAAGAATTCAATAGCCTTAAAGTATCTTTAGAGTAAAACAGAAAGACATTTTAAATATCTTAAAAGGAAAAAGAATTATAAAATCAACAAAGTAGCTGACTATACTCTCCTGAAGACTATAATCTTTCTGAGTAGATTATGGGATTTCGGTTTAAAATTTTACTGTTTAAAGGGGCTTAGCCTGGTTGTCAGGGCAATGAGAAAATCAGAAGCTTCAGATCTCACTGCTGACAAATCAATAAGAACTTCAGTCAGCCCAGAAGGTAACAATCTCCCTACTGTGTCTCTTCAAGCCCAGGGAGAGTTAAATTTTTAGAGGCAAAGGTATTTCTGCATAACCTCTATGTACCAAACCCACCAACAAAGACATTAAAATATGGACATTAAAAAAATTTTTTTAATCTGTAGTCATACCTTTCAGCTATAACTACTGGTGCTATTTTGTTATACTATATAGCCTTTCAGACTTTTAAAAAATGCTGGTCTTAACCACAGAGACCACATTCTAAATGCGGTTTTGCAAGCTGATATTTTCCAATGTCTACAGAATAAATTCTTAGCATAAAATTACTTCTTAGGGCTTCTCTTGTGGCTCAGCTGGTAAAGAATCCACCTGCATCGTGGGAGACCTGGGTTTGATTCCTGGGTTGGGAAGATTCCCTGGAGAAGGGAAAGGCTGCCCACTCCAGTATTCTGGCCTGGAGAATTCCATGGACTGTATAGTCCACAGGGTTGCAAGGAGTTGGATACGACTGAGTAACTTTCACTTATCAGATAATAAAAATATTTAAAACTTTTATACACGTTGCCAAACTGACCCCATAGTTTTGTACTAACTCATACTCTTACCATCAAAAAATTTGAGTGCATGTTTCTACAAACAGACCAGATTTTTCATTTTTGGTGATCTGGTTAGGAAAGCATGTATTTCTTTATCCAGTAGTGACTTTCAATATATTTTCACAAGGTGAACAGTCATTTATGTTTCTTTTTTCCTCAATTTCCTGCTTATCTTTTGACCACTTTTCTGCTAGATCTTTTTTTCCTTAATAACCAGAATTACACAGATTTTATAAATATCCCTGCAGGCTTAAGTAGAACATACTGAATATAGTTTTCTTGCTATATCAGAACAATGAATTTTTAATCAAAGATATTTATGAGAATCAGTAAGGAAATTTACAAAAATATTTATGTCCTGAATTCTACCTTAAACACAATCAGAATCCCCTGTCATCCTTAATTATATATCTATGCCTATATATATTTAAATTGCTTATGTACTCTCAAGAACCAATGATTTACACGCTTTATTAACAGCAGTTGTAGCTGTAGTATTTTAAGACATGATATACTTGGGAATAACTAAGGTAGCCAAACCCATTTTCTTCTATATCAAATAACCTTGATTGCTGTACTGAATTTTTGTGTCTGCATCACAGTTATTCTACTTACTCCTTTGTGACAAATTCTTTTATTGTTTTTGACTTCTGTGGTAAACAAAGCATATAATTTTCATTTTTAGAATATTTTGAATATATGTAAATATCCCAAGGAAATAGGAACAGTAAGGTAGGATAATCTGAACTGCTGCTGCTGCTGCTAAGTCGCTTCAGTCGTGTCCGACTGTGTGCGACCCCATAGACGGCAGCCCACCAGGCTCCCCTGTCCCTGGGATTCTCCAGGCAAGAACACTGGAGTGGGTTGCCATTTCCTTCTCCAATGCATGAAAGTGAAAAGTGAAAGTGAAGTTGCTCAGTTGTGTCTGACTCTTCATGACCCCATGGACTGCAGCCTACCAGGCTCCTCCGTCCACGGGAGTTTCCAGGTAAGAGTACTGGAGTGGGGTGCCATCGCCTTCTCTGAATCTAAAGGAATGGCTTAATGAGAGATAAAACTAGAGATCACTGACCTTATTTCAGGAGATCAGATAATAGTTGAGATGCTGAGATTATGCACAGACAGGAAATAGGCAATTTTTGTGGTTAGTCCAAAAGGGATGATTGCTTTCAAGTTCTAAGAAATGAGTAGCCTTCTCATGTTGATAGGACCTCAGGTAAGGACTACGGTTCCAGAGAAAGATAAAATCTGGTTAATCTGTCCAAATTGTGCTCATACTGAGGAATTCAAAGACATAAAGACCATCCACGACAGTTTAAAATGCAGGGAAAAAAATTTCAGGATCAAACTGGAAATGTCTTTCTTTCAGGAAATCAGGGATCAACATAAGATCTATAGGGATAGGACAGATCTTACTTTACTTAAGTAAAGGCTTTTGGGAGAACTTAAGGACTATGCCATGAGCCAGAAATTACAAATTTCACTGGATTTCAGGTTCAAATTTTGAAGGTCATCAAGACCAATTTAATTTTGTTAATTATTATCCTTTACAATTCCATTATCCTTTACGAAGTCCTACTCACATTTTTTGTTGTTTAATTAGTAAAAACTGTTTTCACTGAAATTATCCCTTTTTAGAAGTTATCTTCAGACTTAGTACATTAGTCAATCTTGCCAGACTACATTGAGATCACTTGCACTTAAGCTCATCTTTTACAATAAAATATCACCAACCATTATTGAAAACCTACAAATATGTGTTGTTGTTGTTGTTCAGTTACTAAGTCATGTCTGACTCTTTACAACCTCATGGACTGTAGCACACCAGTCTCTTCTGTCCCCCACTGTCTCCTGGAATTTGCTCAAATTCACGTCCATTAATTTGGTGATGCTATCTAAACATCTGATCCTCTGCCACCCCTTTCTCTTCCTGCCTTCAATCTTCTCCAGCATCAGGGTCTTTTCCAGTGAGTTGGCTCTTTACATCAGGTGGCCTGATACAAATTTGGCCTGAATTTCACACTGGTCACTGCCAATATTGAATAGAAGGATATAGAACAATAACTATATTATAGGCATAAATACATATCTTTTAATCCTCTTAAAATCTGACAAATTTTTCCCAATTTAGAAAAACCACCAAAACCTGAGACATACATAGTTCAGACCAAATCTCTTCAGATGGAGAAAATGAAGTCACACACAAAAATGGCACCTGGGTGAAGAAATCTTTTTCTCTGACTTCCAAGGAAATGTTTTTCCTGCCACACCAAGGGATTTTAAAAAGATAAACATCACTATTATTATTATTGTTTAGATTTTAGGACTTAATTGTGATATGTCATTCATCTGCTTCAGAAAAGCTGACCTGAGATGTCTTCTCACCCAGCACAGAATCATGTAATGTACGCTGACTAGCATTCAGAGGTGCTTACACATGCTACTTTACCATGTATCTGTAGACAGAATTTCTTCTAGTTAACTGTGTTTGTATATGTTCACACATATAATGCGCCCTCCAAATGCTACTTTTACAGTACTGTTGCATTTATTTCTGCTATTTTAACCAAATGTCTTGTGCTTTAAGTATTTTCTCAGAATATTTTATTTCAATTCTAACATAATCACAATAATATGCTAGATAGTACACTGTGAAGGTTCAGCAAAAGAAAGCAAAACTGCAATCTGTGAATGTAGAGGCCACGTAGCTTTTTGAGAAATATTGTAAAAACATCTTTGATTGTGTAGCACCAGCCTGGGTAACTAAGTTAGACAGCAAATTTGATAAGTGTGATTTATGTGGACAGTTTTCAGATAAATTCCATATCTGCTTTCATGGCCAATTTAGCTGGAAAAGTTTTTAGATCATATTTTTAGGCAAGAAAGCTTCCTCACGTGCACTCATGCTTTGGGTTCAAATAAATTTCTATTAAAAATGTTTAATGAATAAACAGAACAGATTAAGTTACCAAACACTCAAAAGTTCTTAAAATTCATTATAAGTAGCTTGACAGAAGATATGAACTAAACCATATATGTAGTTAAAGAAATATCTAAGAGAAAATATGAAACAGTAAATGATAAAAACTTATTTATAAAGAAACATTCATTTCATCAGTTTATAAATTTAACAGACATTAAAAATTATGCTGCTTCTGTCCAATAAAGTTTTAAAGTCACATAGCAAGCAACAAATATCTATCTATACCATTAGTCTTAAAATATTGATTATAATGAATTTTATTAGAAAATTCTGAACGGACTTCTGATAAAGGGTCTTTTCTTTGATATTAAGTACGATGTCATAATGAAAAATAATTGTTAGCAATATCTACTCAGGGATTCTCATTTTTGACACATTCATTCTAGTTTCATAAAAAAATTATTAATTTCGAAAGGTATTTTGTTGTAGGTTTAAAAATCTTTGTTTTTATACAGTATATCTTTAGAAGCACTTCATGTTACTCAAGAACAGCACATTTTCTACACACTTTAAGAAATGTTCCATTGTCTGATGCAGTAATTAGATTATATGATACTTAAACAAAAACCACTTAAGTTATTTGAAATTCTGTGCAATTCCAGAGGAAATATGAAAAATCTAATCAGATGCAGCTAAATCCATCCTGTCAAATATGTACCTACTTCTACAATAATGGTGAAGATAAACAACAGAGTACAGACTATACAGAGAAGGGAGATCTCCCCATACACAGATCAGAGGCTCCCTTCCTCATTCCCACACACAATAAGCACACAGAAAAAGAACCACATGGTTCTTTACGCAGAGAAGTAGAGACATAAATGGAGAATTACAGGGCTACCGAGAAAAAAACGACACAACTGTAGAGTAGGGAGTGAGCAAAGAAGGGAGCACTGAGGCAGAGCAGTACTCACAACAAGGCAGGAGAGAGGTCAGACAGAAACGGGGACACTGCACAGAGGGGCAGACAAACGTGCACATAACAGATCTGGCTTTGCTGATAAAAATCTAGTTTGCAACAACTTCCCTACAAGCAAGTGCTTTATATCTAGTTCAAATTCCTTGTCCTGCAGTCTGATCCATTCCTCTTATTTGATGTTCCATAAACATTAAGCTTGCATCATCTGCTCTACATTTCATACAATAGCTAAATCTTGATCATTTATGTTGAAAGAAAAGGTATATTATCTAAAACTAAGAAAAACCACTGACATTTGGTTTGGGGATAATTAATCAGCTAAATATACACACAGAAGTCCACAAATCCATCCCCTGAATGCTCCCTTTCCTCCTGGCCCTCTCCTGCCACCTAAAATGAAACAGAATGAAGACTCTAAAATAGGTAACAGAAAGCAATCACTAAGAGTTGCTCTATCTGAAAATTCTACCCTCAGATTCCCAAGACTCTGGAGAATTATGCAGATGACACCACCCTTATGGCAGAAAGTGAAGAGGAAGTAAAAAGCCTCTTGATGAAAGTGAAAGTGGAGAGTGAAAAAGCTGGCTTAAAGCTCAACATTCAGAAAACGAAGATCATGGCATCTGGTCCCATCACTTCGTGGGAAACAGATGGGGAAACAGTGGAAACAGTGTCAGACTTCATTTTTTTGGGCTCCAAAATCACTGCAGATGGTGACTACAGCCATGAAATTAAAAGATGCTTACTCCTTGGAAGGAAAATTATGACCAACCTAGATAGCATATTCAAAAGCAGAGACATTACTTTGCCAACAAAGGTCCGTCTAGTGAAGGCTATGGTTTTTCCAGTGGTCATGTATGGATGTGAAAGTTGGACTGTGAAGAAGGCCAGGCGCCAAAGAATTGATGCTTTTGAACTGTGGTGTTGGAGAAGACTCTAGAGAGTCCCTTGGACTGCAAGGAGATCCAACCAGTCCATTCTGAAGGAGATCAGCCCTGGGATTTCTTTGGAAGGAATGATGCTAAGGCTGAAACTCCAGTACTTTGGCCACCTAATGTGAAGAGTTGACTCATTGGAAAAGACTCTGATGCTGGGAGGGATTGAGGGCAGGAGGAGAAGGGGACAACAGAGGACGAGATGGCTGGATGGCACCACTGACTTGATGGACATGAGTCTGGGTGAACTCCGGGAGTTGATGATGGACAGGGAGGCCTGGCGTGCTGCTATTCATGGGGTCGCAAAGAGTTGGACACGAATGAGTGACTAAACTGAACTGAAGGGTAAACAATAAAATTAACTCAAGGAAGCTCATCTGTTTCTGAAGATCTTTTAAAAGCAGTGGAGATAACCATCTCCTCTGGATTAGTTTTGTTATCTTCACTTATTGCTATCATTTACCTCACATGAAAATAGATTCTAGGGACCTATTCAAGCATTAAGATTCTTCCACCAATTCTTTTAACCTATCCTCAGAAACTTCTACAGTTCAACCAACTTCATGACTTCTTCCTTAGAACTTCTATTAAAGATTTCTTTTCTCCTAAACTGTATAGTCAAACTGACTATTCAGGTGAGGAACTTAATAGTATAGAGGATGAGGAAATTATGAAGCTTCCCTGGTGGCTGAGTGGTAATGAATCTGCCTGCCAATACAGGAGACAACAGGTCCATCCCTGGGTCGGGAAGATCTCCTGGAGAAGGAAATGAAACCCACTTCAGTATTCTTGCCTGGGAAATCCCACAGACAGAGGAGCCTGGTGGGCTACAGTCTACAGGGTTGGAAAAGAGCCAGATACAACTTAGTTACTAAACAACAACAAATGAAGAAATTATACCAGTTTCCAGTACATCTATCCACTGAATTGAAATTAGAACTTCCACTTAGGAAATCCTTGCTTAAGTTGGGATGGGTAGTCTTTCCTTTTTCTTTTTAAATTTAAGGAAATAAAATTCAGATCACTGAGCTTTGGTTTTTAGTGGACTAGGTTAAAATGCATTTATTAAAAATAATCAGAAGCTCCTGAAAGACCCTAAACAGTAATTAATCATTAACACATTGGGTTACAAATTAAAAACAAATTCTAGACAAGTATACAAGCAAAGACAGTTGAGAAAGAAGACAGAGCAAACATCTTAGCTCCAAATATAGGACAATGGAGAAACACCACTGAAATGATTACTGCTCAGTCAGGTACAAAAATTTCATGATTTTTCTCTGGACAAAACTGTAATGAATTTGGTGAGCAAGAAAAAGAACTAAATTTGAGGTCAGAATATCTGGGTCCTGGTTATGGCTTAGATTACTTATTAGCTGCAATGTATGTCACTGGAAAATCTATTTCAATCTGTATAACATGACTGGGTTTGACTTGGATATTATTTCACAAACTTCTGTTAGCGATCCATTAAAAATGTATATTCTTTAATAGCAAATCAAACAACTGACAAAGAATTCATCTCCAAAATATACAAGGTCACGTAGCTCAATATCAGAAAAATGAACAACCCAATTAAAAAGTGGGCAGAAGACCTAAAGAGACATTTCTCCAAAGAAGACATACAGATGGCTAATAAACACATCAAAAGATGCTCAACATCACACATTACTAGAGAAATGCAAATCAAAATGACAATAAGGTATCATCATCTCACATGGTTAGAACGGCCATCATCAAAAAGTCTACAAACAATAAATGCTGGAGAGGGTGTGAAGAAAAGGGAACCCCCTTACACCGTTGGTGGGAATGCAAACTAATATAACCACTATGGAGAACAGTATGGAAATTCTTTAAAAAACTAGGTATAAAACTACAACACAATCCAGCAATCCCACTATTGGGCATATAGCCTGAGGAAACTAGAACTGAAAAAGACACATGTACCCCAGTGTTCAATGCAGCACTATTTACAATAGCAAGGACATGGAAGCAACCTAGATGTCCAATCTTAGCAATACGAACAAATCAAAAAATCATCAAACAGTCCCCACATTTTAAATATTAAGCTTAATACCAATAGGTTTAACCATTTTACTTTCAGAAAAAAAGTCCCTCAAAGGAACAGCTAATAAAGTTTGGAAATATTTATAGAAGTTGAGCAAAAATTTAATAGCAATTAACTTCTCAGAAATAGTATGAACTCAAAGTTTATTGGCACTGGAGTTTTTTTTCTGTTGACTTTAAATAAACTTTATTTTAAAAGCCAATAAAAAAAAAGTTCATCACAATCCAGCAAAATTCTAGTATATCCCATGATCAATCAAAAGTCAAATAACATCAGAGAGAAATGTGAAGAAATATTTTACTTTATAACATCAAATACAAGAATACTATTGATTTAGCATTAAGAGAATATGCAGAGACACCTGGCAAAAATATGTAGGTACTATTAAAGACTGAAAGACAGTATTATTAATATAAAAATATTTTATTTATCCTAGTTTTATTCCCCTCAGTGTGTGTGTGTGTGTGTTTAAATTTTTTCTTATCACTAACAGCATCTGGTGAAAACTAGAAAGCCCTTAATCACAGATTTCAAGAATCTCCTTATCAGCCATAAAACCTATAGCCTGCTATGGGTGTGTGTTGAGTGGGTGTGTGCATGTTTCCGAAGGTCTCTTCACAAATGTGAGAATCAGAGTCATGTCTATGATAGACAGCAATGTTTCCTAGTTACTCCCTTTAAACAGTCTGTCTACTGTATTTACTTGTCCAGAGTCCTGACCCAAATCAGTTATCTGTGATTACAAAAATCAATGAAACAGCAAAAGCTACAAAGACATCTGAGGATGACCCTGTTCTCCCTCATTCTACTCTACCTACATTCTGCTCTCTTCTCAGGATTTTTCTCACAAGGTAGTTTGTATCTTTACTTATGAAAGAGAACAAGACAATGATATTTCATTTATAGGAAGTTCTAACAACTCATGCCAATTTTAAGGAAGGCTCCTTAATGTATCAAAATTCTTATAATTTATGCTAGTAATATTAATTATCCATTTAAATTTCCCACATCACTATTTTCTAATTTTCAATAAGATTCTAAGTGCTTTTACACAAGAAAATTCAGTTCATCCTTTCCAAATATTTTCTATCAATCCATCCCTCCATGTTTAATATTATACACTGCCAAATTTATAGTTTAAAAAAATCACCACCCAGACAAAGTATCCAATCTTTTCCAATCACACTTCCAATTCTTTAATGAGAATTTCCTCTACTCACAGATAAATGACGATGTATCATTTGGAAACTGAAGGCTCCCTTTCAGAGAAATAAATCAGTTGCCCCATCCTTGCCTCATTTAAAACAAGGTTGCTGTTTCTGGTTGTGAAAAAAGCTGAGAAGCTGTCTCCTGGCGTGTGCATATTAATCTAAACACTGGCAGAGAGACTCATACAACTTTAGGGAGTACTGTTGTAGTTTGATGTGTTAGCAAATTACAAACAGGAAAAAAATGTCTGGTACAAAGCTAGTATACTTCATTTTAAAGTGAAAACTTAAAACTGAGTACATCCCAAAACTGAAGATTTGACTGACAAAAACAACTTTATAACTTATGGTAACTTTTCATGCCTCCTACAAATAACACATCTGTGTTGAGTGCATTAAAATTAAATCATTCATTTCTCAAAACACGAAATATTCTCCTTATCCAAGAAATAACTTACAGACAGCTGGTACTAAATTCCAAATTACTTTAAAATAACTTATGTAAAACATCCTGAAGTTCAAGGATTACCCAAAGATAATTTTTAAAACCACAGTGGGTTGCAAGTCAGAAGAAAATACAGTTGTCCTTTAACTACACTTGTAGAAAAACAAACCAAGCAACAGGTCTTCAGTTTTCTGTGGTTAGGCAAGAAAATAAATAAAATTTCACAAGTGAATTCTGTTTCTTCATGGAGATTACATAAGTCTTGTCTACTACATGGACATTTATGCCTAATTCAATTAAAGTAAATGGGCAAATACATTAATCTCAAAGAAATTTAAATAGAAACCCAGAAAACTCAAACTAGGCTTGGGTTGGATATATTACAATCTAAGTTTTCTCCAAGTCATAGAGAATATTTAGAGAGTATTTTAATAAAATATAATGAAGTGGTATGAGATGATGCCAATAAGAGGCAATGAAATATTTTTACTCTAACAAAACTCTTAAGAAAAAACAGCATAAAATTCCTTCATATAAATGCATTTTTAAAATACGTAATCTCTCTGTTTTTACTATAATGCCTTTCATTATTACCATTTAGGCATTTTTTGCACACTTCATTATGACTGAATATATCTATGATTTCTTAAATCACAGAAAAACACACACAATGTTTTCTGTCAAGAGATATGATTCCTTTGTAAAGGTATAGCAAAGAAAAATGTTCTAGACTGCAGTTAGTATATATGGTAAACATATATACAAATATATAGTATATATGGTACTTTTATATACACAGTAAATAAGGTACTTTTATATACAGATAGCTAGTATATGGTACATTTATATAGATGGTAACTTTGAGTAAGTAAGAAAAAGATGTTGCACTCTTGGTAGCCAAAGCTCTGGTCCAGTGAGTGAAGAACGGGACGGATGTCAGTTTCCACTCAAACCCTTTGCTCTTTGCAGTATAACAACTGCATATCCAGATTAGGCAAATTAAAACTTGGCCCTACTACTTAGCATGGAGTCTTACACAAATGATTTAACTGAAGTTCAATTTCTTTTTCTCCAAAATAGGTATTACAGAGCCCTGTTATTAGAGCTATTGTAGAAATTACACAGAAAGGCATCTGCTATAGCATCAAGTAAAGGATTCAATAAACACTTAAATAAATGGCAAAACAACAATGAAAACCCTCTCCTTCCAAAGTGAAGTCTCTGTCTTTTCGCATCTATAATTATAAATCATTAAGAAATAAAAATACTTCGAGTTAGCCTGGTTTTAACGGAACACAAGTTTATGTACACCACTGACACTAGTTCAGAGATCTCTCTTTTGTGTGTAGAGGAAGAGAGAGCAGTAAGTTCAACAATGAAATACTTAAGTTTGGAAACACCCGTTTGACATCAATCTCTCTTATAGATTCACAATGCCTATTAGTATTCTAAAGGCTACAAGAAGTACTGTAATAAGAAGTTGTTTAACTTATTTAAACCCTGTTCTCAAAGTTTGATCACAGAATTCTTTTATATCTATAAATATACATTTGTGCATGCATGCTAAGTTGCTTTAATCGTGTCCAACTCTGTGCAATCCTACGGACTATAGACTGCCAGGCTCCTCTGTCCATGGGATTCCCCAGACAAGAATACTGGAGTGGGTTGCCATGCCCTCCTCCAGGGCGTCTTCTGGACCCAGGCATCGAACCTGCATCTCTTATGTCTCCTGCACTGGCAGGCCCAGGTTCTTTACCACTAGTGCCACCTGGGAAGCCCATTAATATATCATAGCAGTAGTTTTTTGGTTTTCCTCACAAAATGAAATTTAGGAATAGAAGGCAATGGCACCCCACTCCAGTACTCTTGCCTGGAAAATCCCATGGATGGAGGAGCCTGGTAGGCTGCAGTCTATGGGGTCGCTGAGGGTCGGACACGGGAGGAGCCTGGTAGGCTGCAGTCTATGGGGTCGCTGAGGGTCGGACACGACTGAGTGACTTCACTTTCACTTTTCACTTTCATGCATTGGAGAAGGAAATGGCAACCCACTCCAGTGTTCTTGCCTGGAGAATCCCAGGGACCGGGGAGCCTGGTGGGCTGCCCTCTATGGGGTCGTACAGAGTCAGACATGACTGAAGTGACTTAGCAGCAGCAGTATAGGGACTTTAAAGCCATGTTTTATGCGTATTACACCAGAGAAATAACACCAAGTTTTTCTCATTAATAACTATTAAATTATTCCATAAACCTTAAAGAAATCAGAAATTCAAAGTCTGCAAACTCTTTTTCAGTAATTTTTATATAAAATTTGAGTTTGAAATGAAATGTGAATTTCAAGGCTTTAAAGATCAGGCCTTATATAGGAATTTTTACTTCAAAGATTAAATATAAAAATCATGTTGTAGCATATATCCTGAACATTTAGGATACATGCTCCACTTCTACATGGCTAACAGAAAACAAGTTATATGGCCTTTCTAAGAAAAAAACTAATCCTGGTCTGAATTCAAATTGTTACTACTTACATTCTTTATATAACTCTTCCCTCCTATACACATTTATGTTAAGGCAAGATAAACAACAGCAAAACATTTTCTAATTCTTCTACTGTTTTTACTTACCTAATATTTTCACAGCATAATGAGGACTTTCTAAGACAATTCCTTCCTCTGTGTCAAATATAGGGTTATCTATTCCAGTTTTTGGAGGAATCTGGGCTAGTTTCTTAAGTCTCATGGAAGAATTAAGGTCAAGTTCTTGTTTTTTCCCTTCTTCCTCTCGCCTACGCCTCATGTCCTCCTGCTGTTGCCGAATACGTTCCAGCTGTGCACTTCGCCGCACTGGCATCATCCTGGTGCCCAAATCTCCAGGGCAGTCAACAGCCATCTCTCGGTGCTTCTGATGTTCCTCTGGTGATGCAAGATCAACATTTTTTACTTCGTTGTCTGATTCCTCAGTAACATGCCCATTCATATGGGATGTTGTCATGGTTATCTATAAAAACCTGTACCACTCTTTATAAATCAATTTTTCCTATAAAGCCAATCTCTTGATTCTGTAGTATAAAATCCATGTTACTTCAAAAAAAAAACAACAAAACAAAAAACTTCTCACATCACATAATAATGCTATGAAAATGTATCCATGAAGGAAATCTAAGGGGAAAGATGGGGGGGAAAAAGTATAAGAATTACAACATAAAAGTAGAATTTACATCATCTACTTCCAATCTCTATTGCTAAACAATACAGAAAATAACTCAAAATTATATGATATTATTTTGCTATATAGATTAAATATTTTCCTTTCATTTTACAGAACTGAGGAAATCAAGATGTTTCAACAAAAAAGCTGTCTAGAAGTATTTGAAGCATGTTGCTTAATTTTACAGCTGAGAAAAATGAAATATTAGAAAGTTTAGCAAAGCAGAAAAATAATAAAGTTCTGGGTACTAGTTTAGTAGAGAATAAGATATTTAAGGTATGCTAATGCTAAGTCGCTTCAGTCGTGTCCGACTCTGTGTGACCCCACAGACGGCAGCCCACCAGGCTCCACTGTCCCTGGGATTCTCCAGGCAATTTAAGGTATAAACGTATTTTAATCACTTTTATAGTTGTCTCAACACAATATTCTACAGTCAGTTAATATACACGAGTCTGAAATCCCTTCCTGCTGCTGCTACTAAGTCGCTTCAGTCGTGTCCGACTCTGCAACCCCATAGACGGCAGCCCACCAGGCTCCCCCGTCCCTGGGATTCCCCAGGCAAGAACACTGAAGTGGGTTGCCATTTCCTTTTCCGATGCATGCATGCATGCATGCTAAGTTGCTTTAGTCGTGTCTGACTCTGTGTGACCCCATGGACAGCAGCCCACCAGATTCCCCTGTCCACAGGATTCTCCAGGCAAGAATACTGGAGTGGGTTGCCATTTCCTTCCCCAGAAATCCCTTCCTAGTTAACTGCTAAAGAACCTGGCTGGCATACAGCAAGTTATGTTGTCAACTCACTTGAGATAAGGCAGCATTGTAGCGGACAATTCACTTTTTAAGAGTTTATGAAAAAGAAATGAAAAAGAAATTTTAATTAGCAGCTAAGGCATCTACAAGATAAAACCACCTCTATAAGATAAAAGCACACCTAAAAGATTAAAGTGAGAAAACGACTATGTTGGTGATTAGTCTTTATAACTGGTTACACTAAAAAAAGAATTAGGGTTAATTCTTTATGAGAATTCACTTAGAAAAATGGTATTATCTGCTACCACTCAAAAATGTTTTAAAGTCATACTGTATAGCAAATAAGAATATATTGGGCTTGGAGACCAGAAAACTGTATTTTAATTCTGGATCTGCTACTTCCTCTAGTTTTATGATTTAAGACTAGTTTCTCTGAACCTCAGATTCCTTTGGAAAATTTATTCACAGAACTCTTCTGAGTTTCAAATGAAATAATGTATATAAGTTTTAGAACTTATAAGTATTTATACTTTTAGTATTGATTCTATTTATTTTAAAAATCCAACATATTTTAGACAAGAAAAATATTTTACTGGATGACTATGGCTTTTCATCAAGCCATTTCTTGGGCATAAATAGGCAGATTGTTTATATAAGTATAAACCCACATACTAAATCTAATTAGTCTTCTCTTGCTCAAGACTTTCAAAAATATTTACAATAATAACCTTGAGTTGAGCTGAACTTCAGTTAATAGGTATGTCAGAGAACATGCCAACAAAGCAAAAGCCGAGTTTTCAGACAATATTCCTAATGCCAGCCAATCTCCTTTCAAGCAAACCACTTGTCACAGATGGTTTAACACAAACCCACCTAGACTACCAGGAAAAACCACTAGACCAGCAATCAGGAAAATATTTAATAGGTGCAAGCTACATGACTACAAAAATTACATCTTCACAAGAATTCTGGTAGATTTTTCTGTCTTCCATCCAAATTTTAGTTTCTCTATTTATGTGATCTACATACAAATACCTTATTTACCATTAACTTGCCTTCTTTTTCATTAAAAATGAGAGCTATCAGAATGTTAGATAATTCTTAAGTTTTGTAATATTGATTACTGTTGTTATTCAGTCGCTAAGTCGTGTTCAACTCCTGCGCTCCACTGACTGTAGTCCAACAAGCTCCTCTGTCCATGGGATTTTCCAGGCAAGAATCCTGGAGTGGGTTGCCATTTCCTTCTCCAGGAGATCTTCTGGACCCAGGGACTGAACCCGTGTCTCCTGCATTAGCAGGTGGATTCTTTATAGCTGAGCCACTAGAGAACCCCTGTAATACTGATCAGATACAAATACAAATTTAACTTATTTAGTATTTTCATTACAAGTAAACAGAAATTTATGTAGGAGCCACTGTATTGCTATATTTAACTTTAATTTAAAAAATTTAGGAGCATATATACTTTCAGAAAATTAAAACTTTCAACTTTATTTATAACATTTATAGGATATTAAAAATCAAATTTAATAGAGTATTTTACTTATACATATGCTTATCTACAAAAATTATTTTCAATTAAAACTTAGCTTAAAAACTAAGTTTTATAAGATTGTATCCATATTCACTATATGAAATCATAATTATACAAGAGAAATTAGGCCAGGTAATTTCAGTTGAAGTTCTAATGCTTGGACTATGATCATGCTTGTCTACCTGGATCTAGTCTTTTACTCTCAGAAAAGTTTCTGCAACCTGATAGTAATCCACTTAAATCTCCATTTGGGTCATTTCCCTTAGAGTGTTCATAGTCCATTGGAGAGACAGCAAAGAAAATGAATGATTATTCTTCCCAGTCGATTTCTCATTAGATTTTCAATTTGTTAAAAATGGGTCATTCATGTCTTATTTTTATACATTCCTTGGGCTTAACACAATACATGTCATATACAAGATGCCCATCAGGTATCTGTTCAACTAAACTTAGAAATGTCGTAAATTCACAGATGATGCATAGATGATGGGCTCTCAAATTTAGTCTGTGATAAAGAGACACAGCAAATCTCACAACATAAGGATACTCTCTTCCAGCAGCATTAAAAAAAAAAAAAAATTAAAGATAAACCAGATAGAACAATCTGTTCCAGGCAGAGGGACTCATAAGACCAAAAGGAAGGAAGAGCAAGAGAATGTGGCAGCTGTAAAAGTAGGAAAGAATGCAAAATGGCTGGATGGGACAATGGGAATATGCCATACATGAACAATGATAAAAGTAGAAAGGCAGGCAGGGGGCCACATGGAAAAGGGTAACAGCTAAAGACTCCAACCTTTACCCTGAAAGTAGTTAAGAAATTATTTTAAGATTTAAAGCAGGGGATAACATGATTACACTCACTTTTAGATAAATATCTCTCTGGTAGAAGGCTAGAGGACAGACCGAAGGGCGGCAATGAGACCAATTTGAGGGCAACTGTAAGAAACGGGGTCCTAAACTAAGATGGTTAGAATGAAAAAAACGCCACATTAAAGAGATTATATAGGTTACAGAATTACTAAAACTTGGGGTTTCTATTACATACAGCAGGGCAAAAGGAAGAGAAGAAGGATGTAGTAATAGCAGCAGTAGTAGTAGTATTAACAAATACATTTACTGAGCTCATAATTCTATGCCATATACTACTGAAAGCACTTTACACAGTATTCAATCACTTAATCCTTGCTACAACTCTAAAAGTAGGTCCAAATATGCCTATTTTATAAATGAGGAACAGGGACTGAAGTAGGCCTTGAGGACAGGATGAAAGAGTAAGAAAAGAGGCCATATGAACCAAAGACAGAAAAATATAAAGTCTGGGGAAAGCATAAACAAGGCTAGTTGAATTATAGCGGTCAGTTTGTACAAAAGAATACTGGCAGGAAAATTTGACTGGGTCCAACTTAAAAAAAGTCTTAATGTAAGTCAAGGCAGTAAGAAAGCCATCAAAGATTGAAAAAAGAGGGGTGATTTGAACATAAATTTAATTGAGCACTTACCCCTTCCTGAGGTACTAAAGCTATACAGACAGGATCCTGCCCATTAGTTTATCTACCACAATTTCCCACAGGAATCTAGAAACTAATGTGTCCAGAACTAAACTTATATTTCCCTTTAATCTCCTCTATACTCCTCGATCCTTTTCCTCCATTCTCAACTCTAATTAATGCCACTATGTCTCCCCAGTTACTCAAGGCAGCACAGCATTTAAGAGTATAGGCTCTAGAACCAGACTGTCTAGAACCTAATCCTTGTCTACTTTTAAGTCTCACCTCACATACATCCTCCTCTGGATTTTCGTAATTTTCCACAGTGGACATGTGCCTCCTCTCAATCCCTATCACAATTTTGATCAAATTCAACTACAGCAGTCTGTATCTGTCTGCCTGCCCCACCAGATTAGAAACCTTTGGAAGTCAGGAATTATGCTGACTCATCTCTGGATCTGTGACACTGCCTACCTAGCATAGGACCAAGCAAACTGCAGGCTTCAGAATATGACCCAGGCACTAGGATTTCATGGACACTATCTTTGGGTCATTAGGTGGACAGCAATGTCATTAACCAAGATGGAGAATTCCAGAGAAGGGAATGAGAGAGAGGAGGAGAAAAATTAAAGGGTGCTACAGGTTTTGATTTAACACAATTTCAAGGTGACTATATGTCCTACAGATAAATGATCTAATCAGCAGGGATCTTACTGATCTGCATAGCCCTGATAACTAGTAAGGGATAAACACCTAATTAGGCATATGAATAAACTATTCCTATGTTCAGAACATCTGATGGCTTTCATATCACCTAGAGAATAGAATCCAAACTCACTAGGTAAAATCCCAACTTTCTAACTGTATCTTTTACTACTTCCCTGAGCAAGTCTTCTAAGTTAGCTTCCTCACTTGTGCCTGCCTATCCCACATCTTTCTCTTCCTGCCCAAACGCCTTATAAACTAAGAAATAAGAACTGCTTCTCCTTTCATGTTCTACTTTCAAGATCTACCACAAGCCACTATTTCAAGAAAAATTTCCAGATCACCTCAATTAAATAATGATCTCACAGTACCAAAACTCCAAGACTTAATAATAATGCTCATGAGTTAATTCATGAAGTACAAGACAGATTGTTCCACAATCAAAGAAACATTATGCTGTGTCCCATAGTTTTAAAATTAAAGATCATTATAATTTTTAAACAGACAAACCACGAATATTCTAGCTTATTTATGCAGCCAACACTTGAAAATAAACAATGAAAGAGTATCAATCCAAAGGAATTATATTCTCATTCTCAGAAAACAAAAAACAATTCCTTTGTTTGACGATTTGGAATTGGAGGCGGGTAAATGACTGAACTAGAGAATTATCTCCTTATATGTAAATAAAAGACTGCCTTATGCAGCTAAAGTAGTTACAAGCTGCTGGCCCTAAAGAGTATCCCTCTCTTCTCTATCCTCTAATTATAAATTATCTGCTTCAAAAACACCCTGAAGGCCCATATTTCAAATCCTCATCAGAACCCCAGCTTATACATCCCACCTCGTGGGACTGGGGGTGGCGAGGGGGTGTGGAAAGAAAAAAATAAATAAATAAAACAACTCTCTTTATGTATTCCACAAAAGAAGAAAATGAATTTTCAGGCTCACAGGCCAAAGCTATTTCAATGCTAACTTCAAACTAGCGAGAGAAAAAGGGCTCTGCTTATGTGAATTGAATAAAGAAGAAGGGGGTAAAAAGAAGCTAAGTAAGTTTCAATAAGTACAAATGATTGAGAATGGGGGGCCTGAAATAGCCTGAGGGATACAGGCTCACTGAAAACTCCATACCAAGAAACAAAACCACTTATATGAGAGCCAGGAAACACGAACTGCTATAAGAAGGTGAGTTCCGATATAATCAGTATCCTAAGTCTTAGGCAGAGGGAAATGTAAAACATACACTTCATGGGCATAAACATACTTGGTCTAAACTAGCAACCAGAACTCCAGATACTTTTTTCAAGTCATCCTTCCTCCCCTTCTAGGAGTAATGCCCTTTGACCAGCAGCTGGAAAGTCTCATATTAAGTGATCAGCATTCCTCTGACATTCTCAGAAGTTGCACTATTTGTTTCCATAGAGACAGCTTTGTCAGCTAACAACAAAATTCAGGCCGCGAATAGTGAAAAGAACTTACATTATGCAAATCAGAAAGTTCTTGTTGACTCTCTTCTTAGTTCTTTTCTGATTTTTTCGCAAAACTCAGACTTTCTTATTCTGTAAAACAGAAAAGAGACAATCAAGTGTAAAAATCTGCAGAATCTTTTAGAGCGAGGGAAAGGACAGAAAAATTAACTGAATATGATATCCAATTCTGTTTCCAGATAACTAGGATTTCTCAGTATAAAGCAATAAAAATGCACACATACCCATCACTAATGAACATCAATTAAAATCAATGTAAATTACCTAAAGTCAATGATGAGAAAGAAAAAGGGCATGACCCTTCTGTGTATTATTTTTAATGACATTTTTTATCTCCAGGTAAGGCTCAAACAAAAATGCAGTTTAAAGGATTTCTTTGTTTTAACTACAACTTCTAGATCAATTTTAAACTTTATAAATGGTTTCATAAGGCCAAGAAAATGAGAAGTTTAGGATCCAAAAAGAATTTGACAGAAAGGAACTACAGTTAATTCAGAGGGGGAAATGTTAATGTGACACTGAAGACCAAGACAGGATTCTATCCTAATGAGAGATTATATTTTGATAGGATAACATAGAACAAAAAGCAAATACAGAGTAAGATGGCTTCAGAGAAAGGAGTAAAGAGAAAGTAGAATTGGGTTATGAAATAGATATGTTTGGAATGATGTTTGGAAGGTTCAACATTAGATAAGATGGTCAGGAAAGGTCTATTTTAGGAAGTGATAACTGAGCTGAGACTTGAATGACAAAAAAAAAAAAAAGTCAGCTGTGGGAATATCCTGAAATAAAGGGTTCCAAGTTGAAGGAACAGAAAGTACATTTTTACATGGATGTCACCAGGAACCTCAATTTAAATATATCCTAAACTGACCTCAACTTCTTTCCTACTATTGTTAATTATACTACTATCTCCAAGATGTTCTAATCAGTTGCCAAGATCTGTCGATTTCACAAGGTTTTTAGAATCCACTGAAGAGTGGCAGAATATGCCATCCCCAAATATGCCACTAAAAGATACTGTAAAGAAAATGAAAAGGCAAGCTATAAAAAATGAGAAATACTTGCAAAATATTTATATTCACTATAAATACTCTTACAACTCTGTAAGTCAAATGATATAACTGTTTAAAAGAGGCAAAAGATTTGACCACCAAAGATATACAAACAACAAACATATGGAAAAATATTCAACATCATTAAGTATGCTAATAAAACCACAATGAGATACTGGCACAGGATAGACAGAAATCAATGGAACAGAATTAAGAGACCAGAATAAACTCCAACATTTACAGGCAAATCAACAAGAGTACCAAGACAAATTAAATGGGGAGAAAAAACATAAAAAAGAAACGGTCTCTTAATAACACTAGGAAAATTAGATATCCATACATCCACATGCAAAAGAATTAACTGGACTCTTACCTTATACCATATACAAAAATTAACTCCAAACGGGTCAAAAACACACACATAAGAACTCTATAAAACTTAATTTAGGCATAAATCTTCATGACCTTAATTAGGCAATGGTTTCTCAAGACACATCAAAAATACAAGCAACAAAAGGAAAACAGATAAATTAGATAAGATCAAATTTTAAAACCTTGTGCTTCAAAGGACACCATAAAGAATGTGAACAATGTGTACATAAAAGGAGAAAATATTTGCAAATCATTTACTTGATTCAGGACTTTTATCTGGAATATATAACAAACACAACTCTATAGTAAAAAGACAGTCTGATTTTAGTCTATAGTAAAAAGACAGTCTGATTTTAAGTGGGAAGAGCCCCTGAACAGACAGTTCTCCAAAGAAGATACACAAATAGCTTTACTAAATGTATGCATAAAAAGATATTCTCCATTATTATAACTCATCAAAGAAAAGGAAATCAAAACCATGACACACCACAGCACCCACTAGGATTGCTAAGATTAAAAAAAAAAGAAGTGCTGAAACTCACACACTTCTGTTGGGAATGTCATAGGGAACAGTTACACCGTAAAACAGTCTGGCGATTCCTCAAAAGGCTAAACATAGAGCAACTCCACTTCCAGGTATACAACCAAGGGAAATGAAAAAAACCTTGTACAAAAATGTTTACAGCAGTATTAACACCAAAAAGGAGAGGGAAAAAATCCAAATGTCTGTCAACCAATAAACGGATAAATAGTATATCCAAAATGAAATATTACTGAGCAATAAAAGGACTGATACATGCTACAACACTGATGAACTCTGAACAGAAGTGAAAGAAGCCAGTCACGAAGGACCAAGTACTATATGATTTCATTTATAAAATGTCTAGAATAGGCAAATCTAGAGACACAAAGTAGATTAGTGACTGCCAAGAGCTGGCGTGTGTGTGTGTGAGATGGGAGGGAATGGCTAAGGGATGCAGGTTTCTTTTGCAGGGTGATGAACATGTTCTAGAACTGATTGTAGTAATGATCACAGAATTCTGAATATATTTGAATTGGATGAATTATACATACATGGTATCCGAATCATAACTCAACAGAGCTATTAAATAATACAATGAAATACCATTACAACAGGACTTCCCTGGTAGCTCAGTTGGTAAAGAATCTGCCTGCAGTGCAGGAGACCCAGGTTTGATCCCTGGGTTGGGAAGATCCCCTGGAGAAGGAAATGGCTAACCACTCCAGTATTGTTACCTGGAAAATCCCTTGGACAGAGGAGCCTAGCAGGCTCCATGGATCCATGGATCACAAGAGTCAGGCACGATTTAGTGACTAAAGCACCATTACAAATACAATAAAATCACTAAAATTTAAGACCGACAACAATAAGCTTTGGAGAGGATGTGGAGAAACTGAAACCCCTATACTGGTAAGAACATGAATTGGTGATGAGTTTGACAATTTCTTAAAAAGTTAAACATAGACTTATGATATATAATCCAGTAAGCTCATATGAGAAATACATATTTTTATTTGTAAAAAACAAAGATCTATATGGAATATTCATAAAGGCATTATTAATAATGATAGCTTTAAACCGGACACAATTCAAATGTCCTTCAGCTAATGAAAGGATCAATTATAAAAAATGGAATACTATTCAGTAATCCCCTGGAGAAGGGTATAGCAACCCACTCCAGTACTCTTGCCTGGAAAATCCCATGGATAGAGGAGCCTGGTAGGCTACCATTCATGGGGTCGCAGAGTCGGACATGACTGAGTGATTTTACTTACTTAATAACGTGGATGGCCTCAAAAACATAATGCCAGATAAAAGTGTACATTCTAGATGATTCCACTCATATGAAATTTCTAGGAAAGGCAAAATTAGTGCTGTTAGAAAAGCATTTTGGTGGATTCCTGCAGCTGAGGGTGGCCACAAAAACTGGCTATGATAGGAGATGAGGCAACTTTTTCATGGGATGGAAGTGTAATAAAACTAGATTTCAGTGACACCTACATGATATAAATTTAACTCAAACTGTACTTATAAAACATGTGAATTTTATAGAACATAATACCTTAAAAAAGTTGTTTTCAAAATTCAGATTGAACACATAAAATTAATGAATTTTAATGTATTACACTTACTGAGCTGATTTTAAATAATACATTTAAAACTGCATCAAATGGTATCTTAACAAAACCAATTTTTTAAAAAGACCAAGTCATACATTGACATCACATAAAAAATCCTATTTCATCAATAAATGTTTAGCTCAACGCACAGATTTTACTTTCCAACAATGAATGCCTGTGCACCATCTTCACAGAGAAGAAACTTAGCTATATCTAAAACTAAACACAATTTAAAACTCAAATAGAATTGATGCCTGAATGACACAGGATACAGGGACACCAACCTTCTGTGCAGTGGAAATGTATAACCTATAGGAGGTTCTCCATATAGGTGATTTCTCCATATCCACAGTTCTCCATTCATGGATTCAACCAACTACGAATCCTGTAGTACTGTAGTATTTACTGAAAAAAATCCACCTACACATGAACATGCACAGTTCAAACCTGTGTTGTTCAAGGGTCAACTATATGTAGGCTACTCATGAAAAGCATTAGCTCAGAAATGACTACCGACAACAATTTAAGCAAAAATATATAAACTCACCAAAGATTTAACTGAGACACTACTTTTCCCAATTATTCTTTATGAAGAACTAAACATACTTTTAAAATATTTTTAAAATAAAAATAATATATTTGAAGATTAATTCATAAAGTACAATGTAAAAAAAATTTTTTTTAAGCAGCAAAACACATTTATACAACTGACAAACCAAGTTCCTTAATAAACAGACCAAATCCAAATATCCTGGGTTTATTTTTTAATGGAACTTCTGACAAGTCCTATAAGGGAACTTCTAAAATTCTACCTAATTCATGGTTTCGGTTTCAAATTAAGGAACCTTTATTTATCATCCAGATAACTGCATTCCAAAGAAGCCATTGCTATCCTCAGTTTTAAAACTACTTTATTTAGAATGTACTGTCAGACAGAACGCAAGCAAAATTCCTTCATTTGAAAAATATCCTCAAAATAGATATCAAATGAGGAGGTAGGAGTATAATTTAAAGGTACTTAAAACCAATTGCTTTCACAGACCAAAAAAAAAAAAAAAAAAAGGAAGGTAGGATTCCTGTTCAATTTAACTGGGGTATCAACAGGACAATGTCAATAGCTTAGAAGACACATCTTTCTCAGATGAAAACTTTCAAAGACTTAGCAGCTTTGAACATTCCTGGCAAAAGCTGCATATAAAACATATCTGCAACAGAAAGATCTTAGTTTTCAAGCTCCTATTCTTAGCCAGTAATTTTAGGCCACACAATTGCCTTGAGATTAAAAATAAAAAGACAACATGGAAAAAATACTGCTGCATTTGTAATTTGTTAAATATCTGTATCCTAAATATTGATTTCCAAAATTTATCAAAGACTTACTTATACCTCTTTTATAAATCAGTTCAGTCACTCAGTCATGTCCGACTCTTTGCAACCCCATGAATAGCAGCACGCCAGGCCTCCCTGTCCATCATCAACTCCCGGAGTTCACCCAAACCCACGTCCATTGAGCCGGTGATGCCATTCAACCATCTCATCCTCTCTCCTCCCCTTCTCCTCCTGCCCTCAATCCCTCCCAGCATCAGAGTCTTTTCCAATGAGTCAACTCTTCGCATGAGGTGGCCAAAGTACTGGAGTTTCAGCCTTAGCCTCATTCCTTCCAAAGAAATCCCAGGGCTGATCTCCTTCAGAATAGACTGGTTGGATATCCTTGCAGTCCAAGGGACTCTCAAGAGTCTTCTCCAACACCATAGTTCAAAAGCATCAGTTCTTTGGTGCTCAGCTTTCTTTACAGTCCAACTCTCACATCCATATATGACCATTGGAAAAACCATAGCCTTGACTAGACGGACCTTTGTTGGCAAAGTCTCTGCTTTTGAATATGCTATCTAGGTTGGTCATAACTTTCCTTCCAAGGAGTAAGTGTCTTTTAATTTCATGGCTGCAATCACCATCTGCAGTGATTTTGGAGCCCAAAAAATAAAGTCTGACAGTGTTTCCACTGTATCTCCATCTATTTGCCATGAAGTGATGGGACCAGATGCCATGATCTTAGTTTTCTGAATGTTGAGCTTTAAGCCAACTTTCTCACTCTCCTCTTTCACTTTCATCAAGAGGCTTTTTAGTTCTTCTTCACTTTCTGCCACAAGGGTGGTGTCATCTGCATATCTGAGGTTATTGATACTTCTCCCGGCAATCTTGATTCCAGCTTGTGCTTCTTCCAGCCCAGCATTTCTCATGATGTACTCTGCATAGAAGTTAAATAAGCAGGGTGACAATATACAGCCTTGATGTGCTCCTTTTCCTATTTGGAACCAGTCTGTTGTTCCATGTCCAGTTCTAACTGTTTTTTCTGACCTGCATACAGGTTTCTCAAGAGGCAGGGTAGGTGGTCTGGTATTCCCATCTCTTTCAGAATTTTACACAGTTTCTTGTGATCCACACAGTCAAAGGCTTTGGCATAGTCAAGAAAGCAGAAATAGATGTTTTTCTGGAACTCTCTTGCTTTTTCCATGATCCAGCGGATGTTGGCAATTTGATCTCTGGTTCCTCTGCCTTTTCTAAAACCAGCTTGAACATCTGGAAGTTCACGGCTCACATATTGCTAAAGCCTGGCTTGGAGAATTTTGAGCATTACTTTGCTAGAGTGTGAGATGAGTGCAATTGTGTGGTAGTTTGAGCATTCTTTGGCATTGCCTCTCTTTGGGATTGGAATGAAAACTGACCTTTTCCAGTCCTGTGGCCACTGCTGAGTTTTCCAAATTTGCTGGCATATTGAGCGCAGCAGCACTTTCACAGCATCATCTTTCAGGATTTGAAATAGCTCAACTGGAATTCCATCACCTCCACTAGCTTTGTTAGTAGTGATGCTTTCTAAAGCCCACTTGACTTCACATTCCAGGATGTCTGGCTCTAGGTGAGTGATTATACCATCATGATTATCCTGGTTGTGAAGATATTTTTTGTACAGTTCTTCTGTGTATTCTTGCCACCTCTTCTTAATATCTTCTGCTTCTGTTAGGTCCCTACCATTTCTGTCCTTTATCGAGCCCATCTTTGCATGAAATGTTCCCTTGGTATCTCTGATTTTCTTGAAGAGATCTCTAGTCTTTCCCGTTCTGTTGTTTTCCTCTATTTCTTTGCATTGATCGCTGAGGAAGGCTTTCCTATATCTCCTTGCTGTTCTTTGGAACTCTACATTCAGATGGATATATCTTTCCTTTTCTCCTTTGCTTTTCAATTCTTTTCACAGCTATTTGTAAGGCTTCCCCAGAGAGCCATTTTGCTTATTTGCATTTCTTTTCCATGGGGATGGTCTTGATCCTTGTCTCCTGTACAATGTCACGAACCTCCATCCATAGTTCATCAGGCACTCTATCTATCAGATCTAGGCCCTTAAATCTATTTCTCACTTCCACTGTATAATCATAAGGGATTTGATTTAGGTATACCTGAATGGTCTAGTGGTTTTCCCTACTTTCTTCAATTTAAGTCTGAATTTGGCAATAAGGAGTTCATGGTCTGAGCCACAGTCAGCTCCTGGTCTTGTTTTTGCTGACTGTATAGAGCTTCTCCACAATAAAAGACTAGATTTTCACAGTGGCTCTCCATCACAGGTGATTCTGCCTCCCACCTATCCCCACCAGGAGAATTCTTGACAATGTCTAGATATATTCACTGTCAGGCCTGTGTTGAGGGGTGCTACTGGCATCTACGTAGCAGAGGCTAGGGATATGTTGCTAAATATGCACGAGATAGCACCCCCTGCCAAGAATGATCCAGTACAAAATATGTCAATGATACCAAAGTTCAGAGACCCTGGGGGCTTCCCTGCTGGCTCAGAGAGTAGAGAATCTGCCTGCAATGTGGAAGACCAGGGTGCAATCCCTGGGTTGGAAAGATTTCCTGGAGAAGGGAATGGCTACCCACTCCAGTATCTTTGCCTGGAGAATTTCACAGACAGAGGAGCCTGGCTGGCTACAGTCCACAAGTTCGCAAAGAGTTGGACACAACTAAGTGACTAACACTTTCACTTTAAGAGTCCCTGAATTAAACTAACCCAAAATTGAGGCATTCACTCATTCAATAATTTTCATTAAGCTTCTCAGACTTCCAAGATAAAACTCTTTTTCCAGTACTGTTAGTTTCTAAATAAATACGGAGGCTGAAAGATACTTAGTATCATCTAATGTACTGCTTTTCAAAATGTTCAGGAGAAGATTTATTTCAAGGGTCATCTTGGCAGTGGATGGAAAGAGCTCATTAAATGTAATAAAAACTACTGCCAAATAAATTGCCTTGTATTGCATACTGGAACCTGAGTGGCAGTGCAAATACAATTTTAATAATATATTCCAGCATATACTACATTCCACCACCTCCACCACCATCACATGATTACACTCTGGCCAGAGACTACACATGCATACAAAATGATAAGTATTTACATTAAAAGTGGCCCAAACAAGACTAAAAAAAATGTAAAGATGGGGACTTTCCTGGCATTCCGGTGGTTAAGACTGTGCTTTCAAAGCCAGCAACGTGGGTTAGGGATCCCTGGTCAGAAAACTAAGATCCCACATGCTGTGAACTGTTATCAAAAACAAAAACTAGAACTGTTTTTAAAAATGTATAGACAAAACATTTAATGGTCAAGCTAGTATTTACTAACTCTGTGTGCTGAACACTGTGCTACCATGCTTTATACAGTTAATCCTCAAACAAGTATACAAGTGTAAGTATTAGTGTTACACCCAATGACAAAAGAGAAAACAGGTTTAAAGAAGCAAAGTATTTTGCCCAAGGAGCACCTCAAAATAAATATTCAATGGGACATCCCTGGTGGTCCAGAGGTTAAAAATCCACCTACCAATGCAGGGGACACGAGTTTGATCCCTGGTCCAAAAAGATCCCACATGCTGCGGAGCCACAGCTAAATCTGTGTGCCACCACTACTGAGCCTACCTGCCCGAGTGCCCATGTCAGCAACAAGAAGCCTCTGCACCAAAACAAACAAGTAGGCCCTGCTCTGTAGAGAAAGCCTGTGTGCAACAACGAAGACCCAGTGCAGCCAAACGGAGAATAAACATTCAACAGTTATAACATGCACTCTTGAACACATCAAGGTTTCAAGTTCTTCGTATCATATACTCCTTACAACATCCTCAGGTGGTATTTTATGGAGGACAAAACTAGAATTATTACTTAAATGAATTTGAGTAGCAGTGATGGTGATAGTAGGTATTAGGTTGGTGCAAAAAAGTAATTGCAGTTTCATACTGTGAATTTTCGGAGAAGGCAATGGCACCCCACTCCAGTACTCTTGCCTGGAAAATCCCATGGACGGAGGAGCCTGGTGGGCCGCAGTCCATGTGGTCGCTAAGAGTCGGACACGACTGAGCAACTTCACTTTCACTTTCATGCACTGGAGAAGGAAATGGCAACCCACTCCAGTGTTCTTGCCTGGAGAATCCCAGGGACAGGGAAGCCTGGTGGGCTGCCATCTATGGGGTCACACAGAGTCGGACACGACTGAAGCGACTTAGCACTGTGAATTTTAAATCATAACTAGGCTCAAACTCATCTTTATTCATCAAAATAGGAGCCATTAAAATCAACACATTTTTGCCAACAAGAACTAAGTTTGCTTATTCCTGTAGTGTAAAAATCCATGCTTCGGGATTCGATGAGCTCTCGGAAAGCATTTTCTGCCTCCTGCTGGTTGTGGAAGAGTTTTTACTGGAAAAAGTTGTTGAGATGCTTGAAGAAGTGGTAGTCTAGTAGGCGAGAGGTGAATATGGCGGAAGAGGCAAGACTTCATATTCATAGCCCGTTAATATCTTGCAATATTAAGAACTGGTGGAGGAATAAGAAATCATTTTTTTTTAAACCAGACAATACTAAGCTCCCTATATATCATGTAATATTCTTAAGTGAAAAGTATTACAGTTTTTACTTTTCCCCCCAGTGGGAAAATTCTCCATTTGCTTATATTAAACATAAGATTGAAGGTCTTAGGAGATATTTAAGACCACAGACTCATAGAAAGAACTGGTTAAAAGCCAAACAGTATCAAAGATATCAAATGGTTGGTTACTTGAACTGCCCCATTATCACCTTCAACTACTTGGTAATGAAAGATTAAATGCATCCAAAAGGTTAGTAAAGTATCTGAAAAAAGGAACTAGAACAAAAGATAACTTATAACATTTTCAAACTGACTAGGAATGGATTTTTAAACTTGTGGGATAAAATTACTTGCAATGTGGCTTTTTAGTAATATTGCTACCAATCAAGAATATTTACGGCCTTGCTGGGAGAACAAGAACAGTCTCTGATAAGGAACAGAGCCAGTGTAAGAGATAGAAGATAAAGCCAGAATAGACTCCAAATGCAAACTAAACTTAGCTGGAATTTTCTCCTGCAAGCAATGGGAAACTATTGGTTTCAGAATTTAAAAAGAATGGGAAACAAAGAAGTTTTCAGAAAGTTAAAATCTTTTTTATACACTGTAACCAGCTGATTAAGAGAAAGGTAAGTAGAGCAGTCAATAGAGACAATGTTTTAATACTTTATGCATGGGAGGATAAAGGAAATAGCAGAAGGAAAAGGGATAATTTCAAACAATGCTTATAATAAAGGATGATCTGACTGGCTTTGGAGACCAGGAACTAAATACAATTCTGTAATACTGAGCATGATAGCTGAACCTGGCAGAAATTACAGGACCTTAAAATAGGAAAATTCAGAGAATAAGGTTTTTCTCCCATGGAAAAAAAGGAGAGGGGAGAACTGGAAAGACAATAAATTGCATTTTAGAAGTATTGCATTTAGAGTGGGAATTCTGTCTTGCTGTTAACTGCTAGACAGGGATTCAAAGGCTAGAAATGAAAATTTGTAAGTGATTTACATATTCACATCTTACAATTTGTAGAGCTTTTCAGTTTTTATAGTAATTCAAGCACATTATTTCATTTGATCTCAACAGGTGCCCTGAAAGGTGAGCAGGTCAGATATCCCCATTTTCCAGAAGACATGCAAGCACTGTAAGCTAAGTTTCAGGGCTAAAACTTACAGAACAGGAACTAAAAGCCAGAGAAGTGAACCTTCATGTGGCTCCGTAGTGCTAGGTTAATTGTCTCTGTAAAACAATACCATACTGACTACAGGCTTCCTTTGAAAAAAAAAAAAAATCACATTTACATTGTTCTTTTACCTTTAAAACATGATTATGAAAAATTCATCTTTTCTTACTTGACTGCTTCATTTAACTTCACTGTTGTATGTCATCTGGTACCATCACTTCTTGGTAAATGGATGGGGAAACAATGTAAACAGTGACAGACTTTATTTTCTTGGGCTCCAAAATCACTGCAGATGGTGACTGCAGCCATGAAATTAAAAGACGCTTGCTCCTTGGAAGAAAACTATGACACACCTAGACAGTGTATTAACAAGGAGACAAATCACTTTGCCGACAAAGCTCCACACAGTCAAAGCTGTAGTTTTTCCAGTTGTCATGTACGGATGTGAGAGTTGGACCATAAAGAAGGCTGAGCACCGAAGAATTGATGCTTTTGAACTGTGGTGTTGGAGAAGACTCTTCAGAGTCCCTTGGACTGCAAGGAGTCAATTCTAAAGGAAATCAACCCTGAGTATTCATTGGAAGGACTGATGCTGAAGCTGAAGCTTTAATACTTTGGCCACCTGATGCCAGGAGTCGACTCATTAGAAAACACCCTGACTCTGGGAAAGACTGAAGGCAGGAGGAGAAGGGGATGACAGAGGATGAGATGGCTGGATGGTATCACTGACTCAATGGACATGAATTTGAGCAAGCTCCAGCAGATAGTGAAGGACAAGGAAGCCTGGCGTGCTGCAGTCTATGGGGTCACAAAGAGTCAGACATGATTGAGCAACTGAACAAACAACAAATACCAAAAATTTTAAATAAACCTTCACTAACAATTCCTTTTCTGGAAATTTATCCTATATAGTATGTTAGGAACAATTTGGGTATGTTACTCTTTTTCAACTGTAAAATTTTAAAAATCTAAATATATATTTAAGTATTTCCAATGAAAGTCTATCATTCCAATTGAGATGTGTCATCAGCATAAAATATACACTAGATTTTAAAGATTCAGCACGGGGGGAAAAATGGGCATCCCTGGTGGCTCAAATGGTAAAGAACCTGACTGCAAGGCAGGAAGACCCAGGTTCGGTCCCTGGGCTGGAAAGATCCCCTGGAGAAGGGAATGGCCACCCACTCCCATATTCTTGCCTGGAGAATTCCACGGACAGAGGAGCCTTGTGGGCTGAGCTGGACACTGGAGCAAAGAGCTGGACACAACCTAGTGACTCACAAATTTCACACACTTTCATGGGGGAAAAATGAATACAAAACATTTCATTATTTTTTGCATTTAACACATGCAGAAATGGTAATTTTTTAGACATTGTGTTAAACAGAATATACTATTAAGAGAGTCCCCTGGTGGTCTAATGGTTAGAATTCCAGGTGTTAACTGCCTGGCCCAGGTTCAATCGCTGGTGAAGGAACTGAGATCATGCAAGCTGCACAGTGTGGCAAAAAAAGAAAAAGAAAAAAAGAAAAAAAAATGGAAGAAAAAAAGAATGTCACCTGCTTATTTCAAATTTTTTTAATGTAGCTGCTGCTGCTGCTGCTGCTGCTGCGTCACTTCAGTTGTATCCGACTCTGTGTGACCCCAGAGACGGCAACCCACTAGGCTCCTTCTAGAGCATAAAGCCCTATATGAACTGACACGGAACAAAAAAAGCAAGTGAATTAATTAATGGTACTTGCATATTACCCAGGGGCTTCCCTGGTGGCTCAGATGGTAAAGAATCTGCCTGCAATGAATCTGCCTGCAATGCAGGAGACCCAGGTTTGATCCCTGGGCTGGGAAGATCCCCTGGAGAAGGAAATGGCAACCAACTCCAGTATTTTGCCTAGAAAATCCCACAGACAGAAGAGCCTAGGGGGCTACAGTCCGTGGGGCTGCAAAGAGTCAGGCACGACTGAGCGACAAACACACACACATACGTATCATCCCATTTTTATAAATGCACATAAAAACATTTTTAAAGTTATTCACAAAAAATCCAGAAAAATATACGGAATATTGTTTTCACTTAGTATCTCTGAAAAATAAGGATAACTTTTTTATCAGGTTTTACTTCCTGCACAATTTGGACACCTTACAAAAAACTGACAAAAAATGTGTTACTTTTATAATTTGAGGGGGGGAAACCACATAGATAATACTTTTTGAAAGAAAAAGTAGTGACTTTTAAAATTACAACTACCTTCTTAAAGTACAAAACATTAGCAGAAGCGCCAAAGCCCTTTCAAGAGTTCTAGAACAATTAGGCAAATAGAAGGAATCAAAATATTATCCCTAAGATCCTAAACAAGTTTATAAACAATTCAACAATAAGAATTTATAAATAAATCACTTAAGCAATCATTAAAACTCTTCAGAAGTCAGGATGTCTTCTACCACACAAAAAGGAATACATTACATCTGTAATTTAAAAATGAGAGGAAACCAGTTTACCAAAGGAGCAACAGCGTTAGTTTAAAGAAAAATTCCAAAACAGACTACTAACACTTTATAATATAGTAAGTCAAGTTCATCTTTCATCGTGTTAATAATACACAATCTCAAACTCTAAGAATCCTAATTTCCAAACTTACAGGGTTAATATTTTGCCTTCTAGATGCCTATTTGTATCCCTATTTTATAAAGATTTTCTCCTTTCCCTTTAATCTTAGGTTGTCAATCCTTTTAGGCAGTTTCCTTCCCTGAAACCCATGTATCACAAGCTGCAGGTCTCTAAAAGTGCATTGTTAAGATACATCAACTTTTGACTTCAAGTGATTTATAGTTTACTAGAGGGAAAAAAAAGACTCCAAAGGTCAGCAAATTAGTAGATGATTATCCCTACCTAGACGGTTTATTGGTATGCAATTCAATAGGCAATTAAAAAAAAATCTGCATTGTCACTGAAGGAATACCAAATAATCAGTTCAGAATTATCAGAACAAAAAAACTGACTAAAATTAATAATCCATAGAGAATACTTTCAGGACCAGACGTTATGTTATCAAAACAGGAAAGGCGAATTTGAGAAGGAAGAAGACTGATGAGGATACAAATGTCACCAAGTTTAGAATCCACTGAACTTTTAGCACTACAGAACTGCTGACTGAGAATATGAGTCATGTTCTGATTTTGATCAGTCTTAGAAGGCAGTAAAACATAATGAGGACATTATAAGAAATAAGAATGAAAGGTCAATCTGGAAGATTACTGTACAGAAATCTTAGTTATAAAAGGTTACTAAACTATTCATCCATTCAACAATGTAAGTACTCATTTGGTACAAAAACTTGGGATAGTCACTGGCAAGAAGATTGCTAAGGCAGAGTGTCCAAATTCTTAGGGAACTTAAATTCTAGTGTGAAAAACAAGTATAAGTATACAAGCAAACAAACAAAACCTCTACAGAACTTCAATGCTATTTGGTAAGTGCTGCACTACAACTGCAGAAAACGCTACAGGAATTACCTATGGAAGAGCATCCTAAGAAAACTTGTATAAATGGGAAAGAATGTAAGACCCAAGACATATATGAAAGGCTTCCATTACACAAAAGGAAAAAGAGTAAACAAAACACTAATTCAAGCACTCTAACATGAGTAAAATTAAACAAATGGTTTCTAAACATAAAATTTTAAATCCCCATAATGAAGCTCAACTCTAAAAACTATGCTTTTTAAGCCTATTTTAAAGTGTAGTAAAAATGACCTAGTGAAAAATACCCTTGGATTGATGTTTGAGAGTCAGTAAGAGAAACTAGTAATGCTGAGGAGAACTTGATCTCACTACGTAAGCTGTTTATAAATAGAGCAAACTGTTTTCCCCCCACTGACTTTCACTGTTATTTCAGAGATGACAGAAGCTTTACTTCAACACAAAATTACAATTAACCATCACTGACTCAGTCTATGATAACCAATTCACAAAATTCCTACAAAACTGCTTAATCAAATTATTGATAATCACACCAACTATTCAAAATATATTTATGAAAACAATAGTTCATTGATAGTCCATGTAAGTATCATAAAACAGGTTTGTATTTTTTCTCTTATTTATGGATAAGAATTTATTAAGTGCTTAATATATATACCAGGTACTATGCTAATCATTCTTGATACATCATTTCAACTAATCCTCAAAATAAGACTCTGAGGGAATCTGAATATTCCACTTCAAAAGCTGACATTTTGGCAAAAGGGTTATTTTGAGATAAGGCAATTAAAAAACAGCATACAACAGAAAAAAACTGCCTTCCCCTACCAGACTTAAAAAGCAGGGCATAAATTTTCCTTTTTAAAGGTAACATGAATTTTCATTTCTAAAGTACCAGAAAGAGAACTCAATCCTCAGAGTTGACTCTTATCAATGCAGATGACACAGACATAAATCTGTATAACAAACCTGACTAAAATAATCTTTGTATTCACTAGTTGCTCCCACATATTTATTCCCACAATTTGCAGGCCCTAAAAAGCCTCTTTCCTTTGTCTTGTCTCTATTCCACAATTTATCGCTCAGATTCACTGCTTCTATGGTCTCCAATTCTTTCCTCTGTAGCCCTCCATATGCACAAGTGACAAACCATTTCTTCTGTTACTCTGTCTTTTGTCAGTTTAATTTGCAGAGCCCCAGACAAAGAACCTAGGAGGAAAGAGAAAAAGGTTTTTCCTTCCCTCAGTTCATTTCAGTCGCTCAGTCGTGTCCGACTCTTTTTGATCCCATGAACCACAGCACGCCAGGCCTCCCTGTCCATCACCAACTCCCAGAGTCCACCCAAACCCATGTAGATCGAGTCAGTGATGCCATCCAGCCATCTCATCCTCTGTCGTCCCCTTCTCCTCCTGCCCTCAATTTTTCCCAGCATCGGGGTCTTGTCAAATGAGTCAGCTCTTTGCATCAGGTGGCCGAAGTATTGGAGTTTCAGCTTCAATATCAGTCCTTCCAACGAACACCCAGACTGGTCTCCCTTAGAATGGACTGGTTGGATCGCCTGGCGGTCCAAGGGACTCTTAAGAGTCTTCAACACCACAGTTCAAAAGCATCAATTGTTTGGCATTCAGCTTTCTTTATAGTCCAGTTCTCACATCCATACATGACCACTAGAAAAACCATAGCCTTGATTAGACAGACCTTTGTTGGCAAAGTAATGTCTCTGCTTTTGAATATGCTATCTAGGTTGGTCATAACTTTCCTTCCAAGGAGTAAGTGTCTTTTAATTCCATGGCTGCAATCACCATCTTCAGTGATTTTGGAGCCCAAAAAAATAAAGTCTGAGACTGTTTCCACTGTTTCCCCATTTATTTGCCATGAAGTGATGAGACCAGATGCCATGATCTTCGTTTTCTGAATGTTGAGCTTTAAGCCAACTTTTTCACTCTCCTCTTTCACTTTCATCAAGAGGCTTTTTAGTTGTTCTTCACTTTCTGCCATAAGGGGGCTATCATCTGCATATCTGAGGTTTTTGATATTTCTCCCAGCAATCTTCATTCCAGCTTGTGCTTCTTCCAGCCCAGCATTTCTCATGATGTACTCTGCACATAAGTTAAAGAAGCAGGGTGACAATATACAGCCTTGACATACTCCTTTTCCTATTTGCAGCCAGTCTGTTGTTCCATGTCCAGTTCTAACTGTTGCTTCCTGACCCACATACAGGTCTCTCAAGAGGCAGGTCAGGTGGTCTGGTATTCCCATCTCTTTCCGAATTTTCCACAGTTTCTTGTGATCCACACAGTCAAAGGCTTTGGCATAGTCAAGAAAGCAGAAATAGATGTTTTTCTGGAACTCTCTTGCTTTTTCCATGATCCAGCGGATGTTGGCAATTTGATCTCTGGTTCCTCTGCCTTTTCTAAAACCAGCTTGAACATCAGGAAGTTCATGGCTCACGTATTGCTGAAGCCTGGCTTGGAGAATTTTGAGCATTACTTTGCTAGTGTGTGAGATGAGTCCAATTGTGCGGTAGTTTGAGCATTCTTTGGCACTGTCTTTCTTTGGGACTGGAATGAAAACTGACCTTTTCCAGTCCTATGGCCACTGCTGAGTTTTCCAAATTTGCTGGCATATCGAGCGCAGCACTTTCACAGCATCATCTTCCGGGATTTGAAATAGCTCAACTGGAATTCCATCACCTCCACTAGCTTTGTTCATAGTGAAGCTTTCTAAGGTCCACTTGACTTCACATTCCAGGATGTCTGGCTCTAGGTGAGTGATTATACCATTGTGATTATCTGGGTCATGAAGTTCTTTTTTGTACAGTTCTTCTGTGTATTCTTGCCACCTATTCTTAATATCTTCTGCTTCTGTTAGGTCCCTACCATTTCTGTCCTTTATCGAGCCCATCTTTGCATGAAATGTTCCCTTGGTATCTCTAATTTTCTTGAAGAGATCTCTACTCTTTCCCATTCTGTTTCTTTGCATTGATCGCTGAGGAAGGCTTTCTTATCTCTCCTTGCTATTCTTTGGAACTCTGTGTTCAAATGGGTATATCTTTCCTTTTCTCCTTAGCTTTTAGCTTCCCTTTTTTTTACAGCTATTTGTAAGGCCTCCTCAGACAGCCCTACAACCTCTGAATCAGGCACAAGTACAAGCCCCATTCTGCAGAGAAGCAATCAGATTTTCACAGGTTAACCTGCCCAGAGTCACACACAAGTCAAGAAGCACCAATCTGATTCCACAGTATGAGTACTTAATTGGTGCAAGGTTTGTAACTATGATCTCTATCATAAAAGCCCATAATTCATCCATTCACATTTAATATTTGTAAAGAAAGCTAATTAGACAATCCCCCCCATCCATCAATAAACACATTTATGGTCAACACCAAATAAATGGCATCTCAAATTCTCTCAGGCTACAGGAGGTAACTAGGTTAGAACAGTCTCTGGGATGAAACTTACAAGTAAGGCTAAGGTTTAATAAGTAAATGATTAAAAAGTGCAAATTGATAACATCCATCTGCTAAGTCGCTTCAATCGTGTCCGACTCTGTGCGACCCCATAGACGGCAGCCCACCAGGCTCCACCGTCCCTGGGATTCTCCAGGCAAGAACACTGGAGTGGGTTGCCATTTCCTTCTCCAATGCGTCAAAGTGAAAAGTGAAAGTGAAGTTGCTCAGTCCTGTCCGACTCTTCGCGACCCCACGGACTGCAGCCCACCAGGCTCCTCTGTCCGTGGGATTTTCCAGGCAAAAGTGCTGGGGTGGAGTGCCACCACCTTCTCCAATCCATCTACCATGTGCCATATTAAGCAGAGAGATATTAAAATAAAAAGACGTAGCCCCTACCCTTAAGGAGCTTACAATTTACAGGTTCAAAGATCTTCACTTTAATTCAAATACAATTTAAATACTAAATTAAAGATGTCTTTCCTAAAAAAAGATTCTTACCAAAAAGACAGTGTTAAACCTGGTAAATCTAAAAGCAGGCTAAAATACAAAGTAGAAAAACCCAAGGGCTTTGGAGAAAAATAAACTGAGTTCAAATACCTGCTATCAGTTACAACAGGAATCAGGATAAAATAATCTCTCTGAGCCTCTATTTGGTCACAAAGTTGTTAATGTTTAGAACTACATACAAAGGATGACAAACTAAGAGATGGGGCAGAGGATACAGTTCTGGGTTGGGTTAGGGAAAAGAAAAAAGTACTGTGATTCAGCCAAATTAAATACTATTCTCACTATAAAACTGAAATAAAAGGATAAGGCAGAAAGTATAAGGGTAAGAAATAAAGTATAAAAGATTAAAATGTAAAAAGAACACTGTCCCTTTAAGATGCCTACAAAGAACCACCAAATTTCCTTTCATAAACTCTTAGGTATCTACTGATTACTTGTAAGTGAATCATTATTTTGAAAAACGTCTGTAGCTTATTTGCTTATTTGTATAGTCCTCAGATAAATCACCTGGCCAGAGGTTAACTCTGGGATTCACGATACAATTTCCTTGAATGCCCTGATGGTTATATACAATAATGAAAATGTTATGTATCTGCATTGTGCGGTACTAACACAGCCACACTGGCCATATACAGCTAACAAGCACTTGAAATGTGGCATGGGTAACTGAAGAACTGAATTCTTAATTTTAGTTAATCGAAATTTAAACAGTCACATGTGGCTGGTGGCCACTATACTAGAGAACAGAGCCCCAGAGAAACATGTGGTCACATGCACTTTCATAAACTAAAGTTACAGGAACATTCATGGTAACGTTTACTCATAATAACCAAAAGTTAGAAACAACTCACCAACAGTAACACAGTTAAATAAACCTTGATATATAATTTTTAAAAATTATAAGTCTGCAACACTATAAAAGGAACCTTACAATTTATTTGCATATTATTTAAGCAATTCTGTGATTCTGTCCATTTCAAACAACTAATAAATTCTCTTAATCCAACTTAGTCTCTAAGGGACCATCCATACTTACTTCAAAGCCAGGCCTTTGAGGGCAGTGACTTCATCTAATACTTCCTTATATCCCACCCAAAGTCTCCACATTATAAATATTCAGAATTTACGTTTAATCTTCTGAATAAACTAGTTATAATGATCACTTGTAAACCAAAGAAAAACCAACTCATACATAAGTATCATACAGATAATATAATCAATGTAAAGCTAAATTTAAAAAATCTGCTTAAAAACAAACTTTTCTTTCACACTAAATATAATACAATTGCATTCTAAGCTATAACTGTGATTAAACAATAATATAAAATTTTCTTAGTAAAATTTGATAAGACTTTGCAACAGCTTCTGCTTAAGCTTGAAGGGAAAAATGGAGAACATGGGACAAGAAAACAATCTCTGGGGAGTCCAGAGACAGGTAATAACAGAGCTAACAAGCCACACAACAGAGCAATGAAATGAGTACTAAAAAGATACCCCATCTGGTACGTGAGATCCAACCCCAGTTCTGCCACTAACTACTGGCGCAAAATTAACCCAACAGCCAGGTATGTGGCATCTCTGCCTCTGATCTGCCAAAAAGCACTGACATTTTTTTTTTTTGGAGGAGCGAGGGGAGTTAAAATTTCAAATTCAGCTCTATCTGGACAGAAATTCAGAAAGAAAGAAAAACTTTCTGAAGCATCCCTTATGTCCCAAACATTAAACAAAAATGAGCACCTAAATTTAAGTACTTTTAAAGTACAACCAAATCCTAGCAGAGCACCCAGTTCAGTTCACTCACAGGAGTCAGTCAATTAATTTAAATATATACAATCTTACAGGCACTTCTGAAGCACTCAAAATACAGAAAACCTACTTCTTAGGTCCTATCAAAATAAGGCATTTTAAGTGACATTATCAAACATTTTTTGTGACAATGTAAAATTCTCAAAACAAGAAATTATATTTTAACACAAACTCTCAATTTTTTCATGTGAAGTTTCTGATACTACTGTGAAGCCAAACAGTTACAACTTACATGTCCAATAAGCGTAATTCAAAAGATAATTTAGCTAGAAATATAAATACAACCATAATTTCTAATATTTGGACAACTACACACTGTAAAATAACATAAAATGGCGTGGTGGTGGGAGCAAATCTTATTAAGTATCTGCTACATGTCAGAATATTTTGTTCAGTACCTTCCATACCCTATCTTATCTTTTTCAGTCATCTTCCTAGATGGCCACCTGTTAAAGATAAGGAAAATGAAGGCGTGGCTGCGAATTACAGCACTGAATAACCTTCCAACTCAGCTGATCTTAAAGTCTTTCTGCTACATTACTGTAATTATTTTCATTTTTCCTGCTGACTTTTGCCCAAAATCAAAATAGGCAAACTAAGTCCACAGGCCAAATAAGGCATACCTTGTTTTTGTAAACAAAGTTTTGCTGGAACACAGATTCATTTGGCCGTCTTTGCACTGTACAGCAGAGCTGGACACCTGCAACAGAACTGGGACAATCTGCAAAGCTTACAGTAGTTACTACCTGGCCTTTTATAGAAATTTGCCAACCCCTGCCTTAAAGTATCAAAAATGCAAAGAACCTCAGAGGCCTCAAAACTTCAATGTTTAGCTTCTTTGAGACAACTATTAAGAAAGAAGAACTTCAAAATTACATGAGAGAAATTGCTTGAAACTTTATGTTTAAAGCCTAATAAGCTCAAATTTATAAAAGTGATAAAATTAAATAGCTTGATTATGAAGTTACTGAACCCTTGTTATTTGTTTTGAAGGGAAGGTGGTAAGGTTTTGAATCTCAGTACTCCCACCAGGGATGGAACCTGTGCCTGCTCCTGCAGGGGGAGTGCAGAGTCCTAGCCTGCCAGGGAACTCCCCATGAAACCTTATTCTTAACAATTAAAGTGTCTTCTGTAGTAGAAAGTGATGGAGGAAAAACTTCACAATTCACCATATTAAAACATATTTAATAAACATGTACCTTTTTACTATGTACCCACATTTTTTCATGAAGAACATCTTCAGTATAGCAAAACAGAGCCTGGCATTTCAAGTAGTTTATACTTCACTTCACACTTTTTAATACATTCACTGAATTCCTTACACTTGGATCAAACCAAACATTTATGTGATTACTCAAGGGTCTAGTTGATTTTCTTGTGTTGAAGGAGCTTTCTCCACCCCCGCCACCCCCCGTGGTATGTGACATTCCCATTGCTTTCATTCCAAGTAAAAAATCTCCCAATTAAATCATTTTATCTTCATTCAAAATATACTTCACTATCACTTAAACAATTTGCTTAAATTAAGCCAGCGTGAGGAAATGCTTGATTACAGTGTTACAAAAATTTTCTTTCTTCATTTAGCAATCTGAAACAGGAGTCCCATAGCGGTAAAGTACAGTCTATAAACTCCAGTATAGATAGATCAAGAAGTCCTACAACATATGAAACGTACACAACTGTTAATGAATACCTTGACTTTGATGACTTTATAAACACTTTCAAAAAATCCTATATTCAGTTTCCTTTTTAAGAAAAATGTCACTATCAAAGGAAAATAACCCAAAATTATTTAGTTTGCAACAACTCTGGAGTTATTCCCAGAAACACACAAGGCCACGTCAACACTGAAAAATTAATCAGTGTAATTCACTGTATTAACAGATTTAAAAAATTCAAATGGTCACCTCAATAGATGCAGAAAGGCATGACAAAATTCAACATCTATTCATGATTAAAAACGCAAACAACCCCCCTCAAACTCTCAGCAACCTCAGAACAGAAGGAAATTTCCTTAATATGATTTATAGAATCTACAAAATGACTTACATCTAGCATTATACTTTGAAGGTGAGACTGAACGCTCTAAGATTGTGAACAAGGCAAGGACGTTCCCTTTCAACCCTATTGGAAGTCCTAGACGCTGCACAAAGTCAAGAAAAAAAAGACATACAGGAAAGGTAGGTAGGTTTCTCTATTCATAAATGACATGACTGCCTCCTTAGACAAATTCCAAAATATCTACAGGAAAAAGCTCCTAGAAATTATAAATGAGTTTAATAAAAACTCAAAATACAAAAGCAACATATAAAAATTGATTGCATTTCACATACTAGCAATGGTCAACTGGAAAGACAAGGTTTTAAAAATGACATTTGCATTAGGACTAAAAAACTGAAATACTTAGGTAGAGAACTAATAAAACATTTGCAGGATCTACATGTTGAAAACTATGAAACATTCATGAAATAAATAAAAGACCTAAATAGAGAGAAACATCATGTTCATAGATTGGAAAACTCTATTTTGTTAAGACGTCAATTATCAAATTAATCTACAACAACTTCAAAATCCTCGGTTCAGTTCAGTCACTCAGTCATGTCCGACTCTTTGTGACCCCATGGACTGCAGCACACCAGGCCTCCCTGTCCATCACCAACTCCCAGAGTTTACTCAGATTCATGTCCATTGAGTCAGTGATGCCATCCAATCATCTCATCCTCTGTTGTCCCCTTCTCTCGCCTTCAGTATTTCCCAGCATCAGGGTCTTTTCAAATGAGTGAGCTCTTCGCATCAGGTGGCCAAGGAATCGGAGTTTCAGCTTCAGCATCAGTCCTTCCAATGAGTATTCAGGACTGATTTCCTTTAGGATGGATTGGTTGGATCTCCTTGCAGTCCAATGGGCTCTCAAGAGTCTTTTCGAACACCACAGTTCCAAAGCATCAACTCTCTGGCACTCAATTTTCTTTATGATCCAACTCTCACATCCATACATGACTACTGGAAAAACCATAGCTTTGACTAGATGGACCCTTGTTGGCAAAGCAGTATCTCTGCTTTTTAATATGCTGTCTAGGTTGGTCATAACTTTCCTTCCAAGGAGCAAGCATCTTTTAATTTCATGGCTGCAATCACCATCTGCAGTGATTCTGGTGCCCACAAAAATAAAGTCTGACACTGTTTCCCCATCTATTTGCCATGAAATGATGGGACCAGATGCCATGATCTTAGTTTTGTGAATGCTGAGTTTTAAGCCAACTTTTTCACTCTCCTCTCTTTCATCAAGAGGCTCTTTAGTTCTTCTTCACTTTCTGCCGTAAGAGTGGTATCATCTCCATATCTGAGGTTATCGATGTTTCTCCTAGCAATCTTCATTCCAGCTTGTGCTTCATCCAGCCCAGCGTTTCTCATGATGTACTCTACATATGTTAAATATGCAGAGTGACAACACACAGCCTTGACATACTCCTTTCCCTATTTGGAACCAGTCTGTTGTTCCATGTCCAGTTTTAACTGTTGCTTCCTGACCCGCATACAGGTTTCTCAAGAGGCAGGTCAGGTGGTCTGGTATTCCCATCTCTTTCCAAATTTTCCACAGTTTCTTGTGATCCACACAGTCAAAGGCTTTGGCATAGTCAAGAAAGCAGAAATAGATGTTTTTCTGGAACTCTCTTGCTTTTTCCATGATCCAGCGAATGTTGGCAATTTGATCTCTGGTTCCTCTGCCTTTTCTAAAACCCAGCTTGAACATCTGGAAGTTCATGGAATTTATATATATTTATAGCAATAAGCTGATTATAAAATTTAGGCAAAAGTACTAAAATAGCCAAAACAATTTTGGAAAAAAAAAAAAAAAGTTGGAGAATTCACATTACCTGATTTCAAGACTTAATTTTAAACCTATATTAATCAAGACACTGTGATACTGGTGGGGAAAAAAAAAAGCCAAATACAACAAGGGAACACAGAGGAGGCTAGAAAGAAACCCACACAAATGTAGTCAAATGGTTTTTGACCAAGAAACAAAGACAATTCAATGGAGAATAGTCTTTTTAACAAACAGACATGGAACAACTGGACAAATAGGTGAAACTCAACTTACAGCTGTACACAACAAGTAACTCAAAAGTATAACACAGATCGAAAGGTAAAATATATAATTTATAGAAGACGACATAGGAGAAAATCTTTGTGATCTTGGTTTGGCAAAGAGTTCTTATATACTATACCAAAACTAAGACTCATAAAAGAAAATATTGATACTTTGCACTTAACCAAAATTTAAAACTTCTGTACTTCAAAAGACACAGCTGAGAAGGAAGGAAAAGGCAGGCCACAGACTCGAAGAAAATCTCTGCAAACCACATATCTGACAAAGGACTAGAAAAAAATCAGACAATAAGAAAATTCAATTTAAAAATGGAAAAAGATTTGAAACTTGGACACTTCATCAAAGATATGCAGATGGCAAGTAAGCACTGAAGTGATGCTCCTCATCAATATTCACGAGAAAAATTCAAATAAAAACCACAATGAAATACTGCTATATATATATATATATACCTATTACAATGACTAAAATTAAAAAGAGTGATCATACCAAGTGTTGATGAGGACATAAAGGAATTAGAATACTCATACACCACCACTGAGAATATAATTCAGCCTCTTTGGAAAATGTATTTTTGAGTGTATAGTTTCCTACACTACTGTGACAAGTTGCCACAGATTTAGTGGCTTAAAACAACATAAACTTATTATTTTACAGTTCTGTAGGTTAAATATCTGACACAGGTCTCTCTGGGTGAAAATCAAGTTGTTGGCAGAACTCCATTCTTTTCCATGAGGTCTAAAGATTAATCCATTTCCTGGCCTTATCAAGAGACCATATTTCTTAGCTTATGCCCCAAATTCTCCAACCTCAAAACCGAGAACTCTGCATCTCTCTGTCCCTGCTCCCACTGTTACATCTTTCTACCTTCTCTTCCCCTTTTAAGAACCTTTGTGATACTCTAGGCACAGCACCTGGATAACCTCAGGATAAACTCTATCTTAAAGTCAGTTGATTAATTCCACCTACAACTTTAATTCACTTTTGTCATGTAATCTAATTTATTCACAGTTTCCAAGGAGCAGAACATCTTGGGCCACTATTCTACCTAACACATATTTTTAAAGTTAAACATACACTTCCCACATGACCCAGAAATTTCACTTGGAGGTGCTTATCCAAGAGAAATGAAGGCTTGTGTTCACATAAAAACTTGCTAACAAAGATTTATAGCAGCTTTATTCATAGTTCAAACAAAAAACTCAAATGTCTTTCAACTGGTAGATGGATAAATCGTGATGCATCCATACACTGGAATACTACATTCAGCAACATAAAGAATTGCTAACACACTCAACATCAAGAAACACTCCAAAGTATTACACTAAATTAAAGAAACCAGACTCAAAAGGCTAAACACTATATAATTCCATTACCTGATATTCTAGAAAAGACAAATTACAAGGAAAGACAATAATCAATATCAGTTGCCAGCAGTTAAAGACTATAAAAGAGCAGCTCAAGGGAATTTCAGGGGCTGAACTGTTACTGGGTGTCTCAATTTTGGTAGTTGCATAGCTCTATGTATCTGTCAAAATAACTGTACAACAAAAAGAGTTAATTTCACTTCACCAAAATTAAAGTTAAAACCTTTGTTAAAGAAGGAAAATAATTATATCATTTCTCACCCATCAAACTGGCACAAATTAAAAAATCTGATGCCAATCTGGCAATTCTAAATGTGGATAATGGATAAGGGTGACTCATACACTGTTGGCAGGTCTGTAAATTGTTACAACTTTAGAGTATTATTTGGCAGCTGGCAAAGTTGAAAATGCACATCAACCTATGGCCCAGGAATTCATTCCAGAGAAAACTTTACAAATGTGTTCAAGGAGATACACATACGGATGTTCACTAAACATTGTCTGAAATACTGAAAAACTGAGAATAATCCTTCAGTCAAGGAATGAATTAATTGTGGTTAGTGGTTATTTTAAAAAGAAAAAGAAAAAATGCACGAGGGAAAAAATTCAACTCTGCTGGCTCCATATATGATTTTTCAGAAGAGTTTAACTTATCATAAGGCAAGCATTTTAGCATTTAGTTCCAACTCTGCTGCTAACTAATCTATCTACATACCTCACTTTCTTTTTCTTGGAAAATGAAGAGGTTAGACTATACAAAGACTAAAGATTATTTCCAACTCAACAAGGATACTGATACCAAAAAAGGGCCAAATTTCTTCTATGTCTGTGATGAGCTTTTTAATCATATAATAATCATTCAGAAAGAGCATATAAACTTCTAAACTCACCCTACTAACTTGGTGGTGGTGGTATAGTCACTAAGTCGTGTCCAGCTCTTGGGATCCCATGGACTGTAGCCTGCCAGGCAGAGTTCCCGGGATTCTCCAGGCAAGAATACTGGAGTGGGTAGAGGATCTTCCCGACCCAGGAATCAAACCCAGGTCTCCTGCACTCCAGGCAGATTCTTTACCGATAGAGCTACGAGGGAAAGTTCTACTACTACCTTGGGCAACCCTCAAGTAAAATTTGCATATCCTTTTGTAGTTTATCATTCTAAAATACGTTAATATTAATGAGTCAATCTTCTCAACTTCAAGTCTGTGTGGCCAGAAGTCATTGAACTACATGGCAAGTTTACTTGACTTTAACAAAGATAAAATCATGAATTTCTTTCTGTATTTTTTTTGCTTGTTTCATCTACAGAGTTCCTACACTGTAATAGCTTCTGCTTGCTACAACAGTATAAAAAGCCTTTTAAAACCTGTAACATGCAAATCTACAGAAATCTAGTAAAAGTAGTCTACTATCCAAAAGAGCTTATTTAACAATTTCATTATCCCAATACTTACACTTCAAAGACACCAATAACCAGCATGCCACTTGTTCCTATTGAAGAATTTATTAGGTTATTAATTTCTGGTATAATCCAAAAGCATAACTAGAACACTATCATTAACACGTAACACTTTAAAAAAACACAAATATTAACACCTTTCACCTTGTCATTAAAATCGAAATTTCAAAACGTTTGTTCCAAGGGCTTGCCAAATCTAAATTTTCACAATTCTAAACGAGAACGGAGACAAAAACACACACTATGTACTACTTCTAAAAACCTCCTAGGTATGAGATTTTAATTTGAACGTCAACTGCCAAGAAAAACCTTTCGACGGAAACCTAAATTCTGAACATCTTACAGTATGTCAATCAACTAGACAGAAGGTGAGTTATTATCATTAGGAAGTTACATAATTTGCACCCAAGATTGTTTAAACTCTCTCGTTAAACGCAGCTGACAACAATTTACAAGCTTCCAACTTCAATCTGAAAACTTAAATTACCAGAAACCATGAACGGGATTAGGCTTTTCTTTAAAAATGGTTGCGAGGAAGTAAGAACTGTTTGTTTCAAGACTGCAGCGAGGAGCCGAATACCAGCAGCTGAGTCAGGCAGAGAAACGACGACTACATTCCGTCTACCAGAGGTAAGTGTTCCGTGTTCTTCGCCCCGCCAAGATCCCGGACCCGGCCTGGAGCGAGTCCGGAGAGTTGCGAACCCCGAGGCGCGGGCGCAGAGGGCAGGCGCCTCCCTGCACCTCGGGCCGGGCGGGCAGGAGACCCGCCGTGGTGGGTCATTAGCCAAGGCAGAGGGAGCGGGCACCGCCAGGCAGCGTTCCTCCGAGGGACAAAGGTTGAGCTAACACCCTCCGCTGCCGGCCGGGCTCCCGCTGCCTGGAGCAGCCCGCGAAGCAGCCCGGGGTCCCGCCCTGGCCCGCGCGTGGGGGAGGGGGTGAGCGCGGCCGTGCCTCCCCCAGCCGCTCGCGGGGACCTGTTGATTAAGACCGCCACACCGAGCCGCCGCCGGTCAGCCTCTTACCTCCGCGCCACGGCGGCCGCCGCTCCTCCCGCTCCGGCCTCCTCTAAACACTGCAGAAACGACAGCTTCCCAGCGGCACTTAAAATACCGGATAAAGAATCCAGAAACTCGCGATTCCCTACCTCACAATCTTAAATCCCCGCCCCCGCCCCACCCCCAGTCGCCGCCGTCGCCGCCAGTGACTCCACCTCGAGACCGCGCAAGACCGCGCACGCGCTCCCGGGACTCTGGCGCAGTGGCCGCGCCTATCCCAGCCGCTCCTCTGCACGCCTGCCCGCTGTTTGGCAGAGAGGCTCGCGCGATTCGCCCAATCCCGAGCCGGCGCGGAGAACGGGCCCTCTCATTGGTCCGCTCTGCAGCTCCCGAGGGGCCGGCCGCGCGCGCACTCGCGCGCCTCAAGTGGAAAACGCGAAGTGTTTCGGGCTTTCAGGCGCTGGGGAACCGCTTTTGGCTTGAGCTCACTGGCCAGGTTATGTGAGGACGTGAGGTTTCGCTAAGACGCAGTGGGCGGGCTCACGGTCTACAGACCTTTCTTATCTCCCCGAATGTCCGTCAGCTGCTGAAGAAAATCTGGTTTCCCTTGAGGCTACTCGTCATGTCCTGTGAAGCACGTCACACAATCTAACATTTGTGTAAAAAAAAACCATGGCATACCCGAACACCTGGATGCGTGTGGTGTCCCACGAAAGAATTCTCTGCTACCATGGAAGACTTCACAAAGCTAGCAGCTAGGACCGAATTCTGAAAACCAGACAGGAAGGATGCCACAGAAGAGGGCCACAGCTGTTGCACAAAACTCAAGTACCTGGGCCAACCCACATCCAGTGCAAGGAAATACACATGAACAGTCTTCAAGATTCGCTGGAAACTGTTAGCCATATCCAGAAAGGAAAGGAAAGAAAAAATGTGTGTGAGAAGAGATCGATTTCCTTTTCTAAGTTGTTAAATACGGAAATAAGTAATAATTCAAGAAACTTCCTTTAGTTCCTCGATGAGTTTTTGTTTGTTTTCCTTTTAGTTCGGGGTTTCTCAACTTTAGCGGTATTGATGTTTGGGCCAAATAATTCTTTGGGGGCTGTCCTGTGCAACCCACTCCAGTATTCTTGCCTGGAAAATCCCATAGACGGAGAAGCCTGGTGGGCTACAGTCCATGGGGTCGCAAAGAGTCGGACTCGATTGAGTGACTTCACTTTCTTTCTGTGCAATCTAGGATGTGTAGCAGCATCCCCCCTGGTCTCTTACCCCCTAGATACCAACAGCACCAGTACCCCTATTTGTGACCATCAGAGATGTCTCTAGACGTTGTCAAAGATGTTCTGGGGGACAAACTCACCACCAGTTAGAATCACTGATGTAGCTTTTCAAAGAAATGGCCTCCTTATAAAGTAGTCTCTCTTTACCCATCCCTTCCAGTTGCTTGGCCTCAAGCAGTTTTGCAAAAGACCCCACCCAAATGAACCCTCGCTTCCACAGATGTTTAGACTCCTCTGTCACAGGATCTTATCCCAGTAAAATGCTGACAACTATCTTTGAGATAGCAGCTACCGGCCTCAAAATATGTGGACATTCCTTTGTGAAGTGCTATATAAACGTTAATTATTATTTTTACTTTCTAAAGGTATTTTCATCTTCAAAGAGGGTAGAACCTATGGCAAATAAAAAGTTTATTTTCTGGTGAATAGAACCATTCCCAGAATCCCCAAGTCACTCAAATTACTTGTCTTATGTGCAAATGAAGGACAGCTCGAAGAATGGGAAGTATAGAAACTGGAGGCAGGGTGCCTGGATTTGAGTTTCAGCTTTGATGTTAACTAGTTCTGTGATTTGGATGCCTGACAAGTTTCCCTGGCCTCAGTTTTCTCGTGTGTAAATCAACAAGTTAACTACTTTTTTATCTTTCTAGTTTTAAGATTCCGGAAGTCTCCTTCTTATATGGAATCTAACATGGATAGCATCAGCAGTTGAAAAAATATAATATTCATCCCAAAATAGAATAAAATGGGCAATTTGTGGTTTAAGCTCCAGTCAGAAGAATTGTCTATCCTTGTCACAAAGCAGTTCACCCCCTGAATCACCCTGGCAAATTTGTAACTAAGTCCTTTGGATGAGTAATGAAAGCCAAACTGTAAAATCAAGTGTAACATGGAGAGTGATCATAGTCAATACCCTTCCTCCTTCCTCATTTTGGCATCTGCTCAACCCATCATCTGACAACAGCTTCTATTACATGTTAATGTAATAAAATATTGTGCTATTTTATGTCATTAAAGGTTTTGGGGAAATATATTAATATTGCATTTCAGATATTTGCAAGAAGTCTGAAATCTCAGTTTTCAAGATTCTACCATTAACCATTAGATATGAAATTCTTAACTAAGGTTATTATATCCCTTTGGTTTTATCACCTCTGTGTACCAGTGAAATCTGAATTTTCATAACTGAATTAATAGCCTGATCACTTCATAATTGTATGAACCAGGTGATCAGAAATAATGTAAGTTAAAAGAATACTCACTGATTCAGATGTGAGAAGTTATGAAACAACAAATTAGTAGGCATATTAATTATTCAACAAATATCTAAAAATATCTTAAGTGCAAAAAAACCCCAGAAAGCAAACCAACAAACCATAGACTTCTAATTTAATTGGGCTTAGTTGTTATAATTTTGATATTTTATAGTCCTGTACTTCTTAACCTTTCATAAACTTAGCTAGAAATATTATGACCTTAAGCTAGGAACACTATGAGGTTGTTGCCATGTGAAATGGGCAGTCTCACTGTCTGCATTTAGCTTTGGTATTATTCAGTATAGATCAGTATTAATTCAACTCAATCAACTTTCATATTCACTCATTAAGATACATACATTGAGTACTTACTTCCTCTGTGCTAAGCACTGGGCTGTAGGGAATCAAAACAGGTGACAGTCCCTGTCCTGGACTATAAAAAGGTAAGAGAACAGACAAGCTAAGACACGTTCGCATAGGTAAAATACAAGGGAAAGTATGGAAATAAGGTGCTCTGAGGACTTTGAGAAAGGTAGTCTTATGCTAAGAGAAGCTTTACTAACTTCTAATGGTGGGGGTGAGGGGACCATAGGGATGGAGAGTAAACTACTATGAAAATACCCACAATAATAGGAAAAGATCTCACATATGGCTTTTAAAAGATAGATATAAAATTTTAATCAATTTGAATGACTGAGTGCAGTCCACAGAGACAAATATGGGCTTTTTATGGGAACAGCAAGTAGTCTACAATAACTTCAGGGTAGGATATTCAATATTTAGGATGTTAGGATCTATCACACTTTTATTTGTACCCTTTTTTGCTGGTTCTGTACCAGGCTGAGGATGTGAGGAAATAAAACATGACCCAGGAGAGTTTTTATTTTGGAGGGAGGATGTAAGCAAATTTGGAGCTTATTTAACAAAGGAAGGTCCAAGACTGAATGCCAAGCGAAAGGAAATCAAGTTTGTTCTCCTTGAAAAGGACTATAATGTTACCCGTATCTTTTTCTCACCAAGCTCCCAATCAAATCTCTATTTTTTTAATGTGTTCATCTCACCAGTCACTTTGATTCATATCCATGTGTGAATACCTATGACTGGATCTGGAGTGGTATCTGTGCTGAACTCCAAAGAGCTGAACCCTAATGCCTCATATGTCTTCTCTCACACCCTCTCTGACTGTGAGAGATTTAACTCCCCCACTACCACTCTGATTTAACTCCACCGCTGTTTCAAAGCAGCCTTGTAAAGAGCCACTTTTGTAAATGCCAAGGTCAGTGTTCTGTCCTCATCTTCCTGGAGCCACCAGCAGCATTTGACCCCCATGAGCATTTTCTCCTTTTGTCCTTTGGGCAATAGAAGTACCATTCTACCTTCTTTTCCTACCCACTGGATCCTCCTGCTCAGTCTCCTCTGCTAGTTCTTTTTTATATCCCCCTGAATGCTAAAAGCTGAAGTGTCTCAGGGCTCTCACGTACAATAGTTTACTTTTCTTTCTGCCTAGGTTTGAACAGACAGCCCTATCACTTACTAGGTGTTTGATCATAAGAAAGTCACTTAGTGTCGCCAAGATTCGGTTTCCTCATCTATAAATTGAGGATAATAAAAGTAGCTATTTCCAGTGGTTATAAAGACTAAATGAAATGTCTATGTCAAGTGCTTAGAACAGTGTCCACCACTATGTGCATTAACAGAGTGAAATATTCTTATCATCATGTTCTTTATCACTCATCCCAGCATGATTTCCTCTAGTCTCAGTGGCTTTAAATTCCACCTTTACACTATAAACCCAAAGTTTATCTCTAGCCTGAACTTCTATCCTAAACTTTAGAATCATCTATTCAACTGCTCACTCAACATCTCTATTTGAATTTCTAGCTGCTGCTGCTAAGTCGCTTCAGTCGTGTCCGACTCTGTGTGACCCCATAGATGGCAGCCCGCCAGGCTCCTCTGTCCCCGGAATTCTCCAGGCAAGAATACTAGAGTGGGTTGCCATTTCCTTCTCCAATGCATGCATGCATGCTAAGTCGCTTCAGTCGTGTCTGACTCTGTGCGACCCCATGGACAGCAGTAGCCCAACAGGCTCCTCTGACCACAGGATTCTCTGGCAAGAATACTGGAGTGGGTTGCTACCTCCTTCTCCTGAATTTCTAGGGAGCATTACAAATTTAATACGTCAAACTTTTCATTTTCGTCCAGTTTTATGCATTTCAGGATATGGTAATGCCACTCTTCCAGTTGTTGAGGCTTGCTTTCCCACTGCACATTCAATCCATCAGGAGATTCTTTTATTTCTGCCTTCACAATGTTTCCATTCTCTAACCACTTCTCACCAACTCCACTGCTCCCACCCTACTCCAGGACATCATCATCTGTTGCCTGAATGACTGCAGTATGCTCTTCCCACCCATATTTCTTTTTTGGTTACTGCAACCACAGGGATCCTGCTAAAATAAAAGTGAGATCAAGTCACTGCTCTGCTCAGTCTCTTGCAGCCTGTCATGATCTCCCTGACCTCAACTTTTACTACTCTTTTCCTTCTCATTTCCCACTAGCTAGCTATGCTAGCATCTTTGTTGCTCCTGACAGAGTCCAAAAGCTTCTGCCTCAGAGCCTCTGCCTTTGCTTTTTCTTATGCCTGAAACATCCAGTATCCATATGCTTACTCTCCCCTCACTTCCTTTAGGTCTCATTTCAAATGTTATCAGGGAGGCCTGTCTTATTCTAGATAAAATCTAGAACATCTCTCACGCCCCACCTTCCATCACTCCTTATCCCTTCTCCCCAACTTTATTTTTCACTGTATTTATTCACCATCTGATATGTTGCATATTTGTTATTTTTAATGTAATGGCAAGGACTTTATTTTATTCACCACTACTTATTTTTAGATTCCTCAGTATCTTAAACAGTACCTAAGATGTGGACGTGTGCATGCGTGCATAGTCGCTCAGTCATGTCTGACTCTATAGACACTTGGACTATAGCCCTCCAGGCTCCACTGTCCATGGAATTCTCCAGACAAGAATACTGGAATGGGTTGCCATTTCCTACTCCAGGGGAATACATAGACAGTACTTGGCAGATATTTTATGAATGAATGAATGAAACAGATGTGAGTATGTGGAATAGGAATGATAAAAGGATCAAAGAAAAACTTAAGCTTTGTCTAATTTTGGCCTATGACTAGCCCATCTTAAGAATAATTTCTGCCTAAACATGATTGTTTTTGCTCTTAGATAGTACTGTGTATTGAGGGAGGGAGATAGTATAACAAACACAAAAGAGAAAACTATTTGTTCTTCACCACCTCCTTCCTATGCTTCATGGGTCATTCCAGTTGCTGCAATAAATCCTCATCTGATTAACAGGACTGAGAATTAGAAAACAAAAAGTTCCTTTGAAAGTAGTAACAAATATAACTATTTTGTTGCACTTAACTTTTACTTCTGAACTTTTATGTCTCTGACAAGTTTAGATATCTTGTTTCTAACACCTGACAGATTATAAGGGTTTATTTTGTGTGACCCTTTAGTGGATATGTCAGTTCAGAGCAAACATACCTGTGCCATGAGATAGGGTAGAGAAGTCTTATCATGAGGAAGGGATTTCTGATGGAAATAGCAGATCACATATAGGAGATAATTCTAATTAGGATTTTGCAAAAACTCAGTGGAAACAGATACCTGGGACTCTATAAGCTTCTTTCTCCTGGAAAAGTCCTAACTTTCACATGTGGTATACTCCAGGGGAAACAGAATATGCATTGGCCCTCAACTAAATTTTTAAAAATGTGTTGGGTTGAATAAGAGATCTGGAGTACCACAGAGAACACTTTAGGGCCACTTTCCAGAGTATTTTTTAGAAGAAAATTTCAAACCATATTGAGAAGATAAACTGCTTTAAATCAAGTAAAAGTAAGCAGCGTGAAGCTAGTCCCAGGGCCTGACTAACCAAGTACTTAGACTGAGAGCTTTCAGGTCTCACAGCCCCTGGATAACACTTGAAGCAAATGCAAGAGGCTGGAATAGCAAACAGGAGTGTCCCAAGCCTTATGATATTGATTTGGGGCACAGAAGAACTGAGAACACTTTGGTAACAAGAATACAAATGTGCTGATTTTGTTTTTTCTTTTAAGTCTATAATAGGAGATGAATACACCTAGGATCATGGTGAAATGTGTGAACTGTTGATTTTTTCTTTGGTACTTAAATTTAATTTGTAATACACAAACCAAAGTTTAAAGGCTCTTGAAAGTATGCGGAAACTGAGGGTTTCCTGTTTCTTCTTATCTGGTAACCTAGAAGTCAAAGCCATTACTCAACTATAGCTCAGATGGTAAAGAATCTGCCTGCAGTGCAGGAGACCTGGGTTTGATCCCTGGGTCAGGAAGATCTGCTGGAGAAGGAAATTGCAATCCACTCCAGTATTCTTACCTGGAGAATCCCATGGACAGAGGAGCTGGTGGACTACAGTCCATGGTGTCCAGAGAGTTGGATACGACTAAGTGACTAACATACACACACACAGTTGAACAATTATTCCTTGAAAATCATCTTTTAGCACAATTGTGTTTAGCAGTAAAAAGAGCCAGCTCCTTGTAAAGCATCAGAACATTAATAATTACCTTTCCTTTATGCTATGTTAGGAAAATTATTGTTCCATTTACATTTGTATTAGCTTTAATGAGAACATTGAGCTGTTTCAAAGGGTATCCAAAATATATTAACAGATTTCAAAAAACATCTAGAAGTTCTTATATAAAATATACCCAGAAGGACAAGCTCTTCTTATAGTAGAATTAGGGTAATTGAGATTTTGTGATGCAAAATTGCACACAAATGTAAATTTATGTTTTTTTAAAAAATATTTTATTTCACGGGGTCTTAGTTTCAGTCCAAGGGATCTTCGATTTTTGTTGCAGTATGGGAACTCTTGGTTGTGGTATGTGAGATCTAGTTTCCTGATCATGAATGGAACCGGAGCCCCCTGCATTGGTAACTCAGAGTCTTAGCCATTGGACCACCAGGGAAGTCCCCTAATACCCGTTGCTGAGGGTTAAGAAAGCAGGAGCTCCACTCAGCTGGGTGGCTCTGGATGGGGGTCTCCAGAAGATGTCATCTGGGCCTGTAGTCATCTGAAGTGAGTTGGACAGGAGGAAGTGCTTTCAGGAATATTCCTCAGGTAGCTATCAGCTAGGGGCCTCAGTTTCTGGCCATGTGGACTTTTCCTTAGGACATGACAGCTGACCTCTCCCAGAATAAGCAATCCAAGAGAGGAACAACCAACATAGAAACTGCAGGGCCTTTTTAATGACCTAGCCTTCAAAACCACACCACCCCCAGTGCACTTTATCCACTGAAGCAAACCAGTAAGTTCCGCCTACATCCAAGGCAAGGGCCCCAAAGGCACATTTCTTGAAGGGAGGAGCATCAGGTATCTGTGGACATATTTTTAAAACCACCAGGTAATCTAGCATGTTATAAGTACTTTCAGTTCAGTTCAGTTCAGTTCAGTCACTCAGTCGTGTCCAACTCTTTGCAACCCCATGAATTGCAGCATGCCAGGCCTCGCTGTCCATCACCAACTCCTGGAGTTCACTCAGACTCATGTCCATCGAGTCAGTGATGCCATCCAGCCATCTCATCCTCTGTTGTCCCCTTCTCCTCCCGCCCCCAATCCCTCTCAGCATCAGAGTCTTTTCCAATGAGTCAACTCTTCACATGAGGTAGCCAAAGTACTGGAGTTTCAGCCTTAGCATCATTCCTTCCAAAGAAATCCCAGGGCTGATCTCCTTCAGAATGGACTGGTTGGATCTCCTTGCAGTCCAAGGGACTCTCAAGAGTCTTCTCCAACACCACAGTTCAAAAGCATCAATTCTTTAGCGCTCAGCTTTCTTCACTGTCCAACTCTCATATCCATACATGACCACTGGAAAAATATATAGAGTACATCATGCGAAATGCCAGGCTGGATGAAGCACAAACTGGAATCAAGATTGCCAGGAGAAATATCAATAACCTCAGATATGCAGATGATACCACCTTTATGGCAGAAAGCAAAGAGGAACTTAAGAGTCTCTTGAAAGTGAAAGAGGAGTGTGAACAAGCTGGCTTGAAACTCAACATTCAAAAAATGAAGATCATGGCATTCAGTCCCATTACTTCATGGCAAATAGATGGGGAAACAATGGAAACAGTGACACACATTATTTTCTTGGGCTCCAAAATCACTGCAGATGGAGACTGCAGCCATGAAATTAAAAGACGCTTGCTCCTTGGAAGAAAAGTTATGATCAACCTAGACAACATATTAAAAAGCAGAGACATCACTTTGCCGACAAAGGTCCATCTAGTCAAAGCTATGGTTTTTCCAGTAGTCATGTATGGATGTGAGAGTTGGACCATAAAGAAGGCTGAGAACTGAAAATTGATGCTTTTGAACTGTGGTGTTGCAGAAGACTCTTGAGAGTCCCTTGGACTGCAAGGATATCAAACCAGTCAATCCTAAAGGAAATCAGTCCTGAATGTTCATTGCAAGGACTGATGCTGAAGCTGAAACTCATACTTTGGCTACCTGATGCAAAGGACTGATTCATTAGAAAAGACCATGATGCTTGCAAAGATTGAAGACAGGAGGAAAAGGGGACAACAGAGGATGAGACAGTTGGATGGCATCACCGACTTGATGGACATGAGTCTGAGCAAGCTCCAGGGGTTGGTGATGGACAGGGAAGCTTGGCATGCTACAGTCCATGGGGTCACAAAGAGTGGGACACAATTGAGCGACTGAACTGAACTGCTGCTGCTGCTAAGTCACTTCAGTCGTGTCTGACTCTGTGGGACCCCATAGACGGCAGCCCACCAGGCTCCCCCGTCCTTGGGATTCTCCAGGCAAGAACACTGGAGTGGGTTTCCATTTCCTTCTCCAATGCATGAAAGTGAAAAGTGAAAGGGAAGTCGCTCAGTCATGTCCAACTCTTAGTGGCCCCATGGACTACAGCCTACCAGGCTCCTCCGTCCATGGGATTTTCCAGGCAAGAGTACTGGAGTGGGGTGCCATTGAACTGAACTGAGATAAAATCAAATAATGTTTAAAGCATTATCGCAATCTATTGCGATTCACCCTAACAATAGCTGTATCACTCTTTCCCAAACCCACCCAGGACCTGCCCTAGTCCTTGCAGAAAACCCTTATTTTCTTTTTTATGAGCATAAGAAATGCCGTACTTCCACAGCAGGGCTGCTTTCTACAGAGAGCAAAACACTTTAGATATGGCACTTTGTCAAAAGGTGTGGACAGTTCAAATAAATTCATACTCTAAAATTCTATAAAGTCTCCCTTGTCTTCAGACTTAGCCTTAGTGAACTTTAATAGATTCCTGCGGCATGAGTCTTCCCTTTCAGAAGTCGTGTTGCTTTTGCCCTAGTAAGATGCCTTTACTTAGGTGTTCAGTGATCCACAGAGAATTCCTGCCCTGCAAACTCTAGACCTGCTTGATGTATTTAAAGATACAGTGAGTGACTGAAAGTTGCTCAGTCATGTCCAACTCTTTGTGACCCCATGGACTATACAGTCCATGGAATTCTCCAGGCCAGAATACTGGAGTGGACAGCCTTTCCCTTTGCCAGGGAATCTTCCCAACCCAGGGATCAAACCCAGGTCTCCTTCATGGCAGGTAGATTCTTTACCAACTGAGCTATGATACAAGGATCTCTCAAATAACAGACAAGTTATAGTTATGGTGAGGTTATAAATCAGTTCCAAAAGCCATAAAATCTTATTTCATCTAAAAATTGCTCCTACAAAACTTCACCAGTGCACCAGAAAATGTGTTTTCCAGGTAAAATGTATGACTGTGGAAATTGCTTCCTGTAGCCCTCATGCTAGTTGTCCAGCCAGAATATCTGGGATTCCTCTACTTTATCCTGGTCCCATGAAGTGGTACCAGTAGCATTCCCAGTAGCCAGAAAGGTAATAGCCATCTCTGTTGCTCAGAGTCCTGTGGTGATAACAGTGACAGAGTACAAGGGTACACTTCTGATGCCTCAGTCTATTTATGTCTAAAGGCCCTTCTAACAAATATTATTGGAGAAGGCAATGGCACATCACTCCAGGACTCTTGCCTGGAAAACCCCATGGACGGAGGAGCCTGGTGGGCTACAGTCCATGGGGTTATGAAGAGTCAGACACGACTGAGTGAATTTACTTTCACTTTTCACTTTCATGCATTGGAGAAGGAAATGGCAACCCACTCCAGTGTTCTTGCCTGGAGAATCCCAGGGATGGGGGAGCTTGGTGGGCTGCCATCTATGGGGTTGCACAGAGTTGGACACGACTGAAGCGACTTAGCAGCAGCAAGGACTGACCTTCATATCTAAATTACGGAGATCATCTGCTGTCTAGAGAGGTAACACGGTACTCAAATCAGCCATGTAATTGGCTTTTAGGTCTTTAGTTGAATTTTCCTTAAATATTGACATTAACAGACAATTCCACCTAACTTGACAACCAGATATGCTCAAGATTAATACCTGGTATTTATATGTACCACTCATTTATCCTTTCACATAGAACATTATCTTCATTTTATTGAAAGATTTCCAAAGTATAGTTTAAAACATTTTTGTATTAAAGTATAATGGATCATGAAAATATTTTTTCTTATAATAGACATTGTCTTTAAAGTTTTGTTCTAAGGCTATGCTTACCATATTGGATAGCACAGATATTGAGCTTTTCATACTCATAGAAATTCCACTGGACAGTGCTGTACTGAGGAATCAATGTGTTATCAGATGAACTATTTTTATACATGTGGAAAATAAAGGAGTACTAGTACAAAATTCCAAAATCTTAGATAAATGTTATAAACCTGTCTTACGTGTTACGTAGTAAAGAATGAGTATTGCAGAAGTTGAAACAACTCAATTATGGAATATTTATGAATTTTCTCTGACCAAAAATCTATTTTTAAGAAAAAAATTCAGTACATTATTAAGAGCAATCAAGTTTGGGTATGTGTGCATGTAAACCTGATAAAAATTTGCAACTTCAGGATGAACTTCCTAGGGTTTCTTTTTGCTATAAAAATATAGTACTGCCTTAAAAAATCATTTTGTTGAGGTATAATTTATATGCAATAAAATGCATCCACTTTAAAGTAGTAAGTTAGGTAAATGCAAATACCAATGTAACTATTAATACCACCCCAGTTAAGATATACAACTTCTTTTCACCTCAGAGTTTCCTTTACCACCTTGCTGTCAATATCCTGTAGCCCACCTCCACTCCATGAAATTGCTAATTTGTCTTTGTAAATTGATTTTGTCTTGTTTCAGAATCAATTTACAAAGACAAATTAGCAATTTCATGGAGTGGAGGTGGGCCACAGGATATTGACAGCAAGATGGTAAAGGAAACTCTGGAAGAAACACAAGTTGGAATCAAGATTGCGGGGAGAAATATCAATAACCTTAGATATGCAGATGACACCACCCTTATGGCAGAAAGTGAGGAAGAACTAAAGAGCCTCTTGATGAAAGTGAAAGTGGAGAGTGAAAAGTTGGCTTAAAGCTTAACATTCAGAAAACGAAGATCATGGCATCCGGTCCCATTACTTCATGGGAAATAGATGAGGGGATAGTGGAAACAGTGTCAGACTTTTATTTTGGGGGGCTCCAAAATCACTGAAGATGGTGACTGCAGCCATGAAATTAAAGGACGCTTACTCCTTGGAAGGAAGGTTATGACCAACCTAGATAGCATATTCAAAAGCAGAGACATTACTTTGCCAACAAAGGTCCGTCTAGTCAAGGCTATGGTTTTTCCTGTGGTCATGTATGGATGTGAGAGTTGGACTGTGAAGAAGGCTGAGTGCTGAAGAATTGATGCTTTTGAACTTTGGTGTTGGAGAAGACTCTTGAGAGTCCCTTGGACTGCAAGGAGATCCAACCAGTCCATTCTGAAGGAGATCAGCCCTGGGATTTCTTTGGAAGGAATGATTCTAAAGCTGAAACTCCAGTACTTTGGCCACCTCATGTGGAGTTGACTCATTGGAAAAGACTCTGATGCTGGGAGGGATTGGGGGCAGGAGGAGAAGGGGACGACAGAGGATGAGATGGCTGGATGGCATCACGGACTCGATAGACATGAGTCTGAGTGAACTCCAGGAGTTGGTGATGGACAGGGAGGCCTGGCGTGCTGCAATTCATGGGGTCGGGGAGAGTCGGACATGACTGAGCCACTGAACTGAACTGAACAGTGAATATTCTATTCAACTGAATCATATAGTATGTATTCTTTTTTTTTCCCTTCCTTTTGGCTGTGTTGCAGGAGTATGTGGGATCTTAGTTCCCTGATCAGGGATTGAACTCCCCCTTCATTGGAAGCTCAGAGTCTTAACCACTGAACTGCCAGGCAAGTCCTTCATATGTATGTTCTTTTTGTATCTGACTTCGTTGTCGCATGTTTTTGTTGTTGTTATGAGGTAGTATCACTCTGAATATACCACAGTTCGTTGAACCAGTTATCTGTTGGCAGGTATTTGGTTTGTTTTCAGATTTTGGTTATTATGAGCAAAACTCCTTTGAATATTTGTGTACAAGTCTTGTTTTGAACATATGTCTTGTGAACATGTTTTTATTTTTCTTGAGTAAATACCTGGAGTAGGATCATTTAGTCATCTGATAACAGTGTCTTAACTTCATAAGGCATTTCCTGTTTTCCAAAGTGGTTGTGCAGGGGCCATGATGTATGAAGGATCTAGTTGTTCCAGATAGTCACCCACGGTTGGTGTGGTCTGGTACTGCCTTTTGAAGGACTCTGTTACTGGGTAATATTACTCAGTCTTAGTTGTGACTTTCTTCCTAAAGAACCAGTTTGTTCCAGATAATCACTCTCAACAAAGCCTTTTCTGTAATGAGACTGCTGCTGCTGCTGCTAAGTCACTTCAGTCATGTCTGACTCTGTGTGACCCCATAGATGGCAGCCACCAGGCTCCCCCATCCCTGGGATTCTCCAGGCAAGAGTACTGGAGTGGGGTGCCATTGCCTTCTCCATATGAGACAGTCAACTCCAAATTAGAAATTTTTAGTTTACATATATTCATATCTTAAAAATGACCCTAATATTAATCTTCTCTTGGTTGCTCCCTGTTTCATCTCTGATTGTAGAAGTGGGAAAGAAATCCCTTTCATTTTTGGAACAGCAAGGAGAGAAGGGAAGAATCTACCGGGCTGTGGGCCAAGGGGGCTGGGTAGAGGGTTTTCCCCTATAGCACTGTCCAATAGAAATATAAAATAAGCCACATATATAACTTTGTGAAACACTATTTAGTAGCCAATTAAAAAGTAAAAAGAAACACATGAAATTAATTTCTAAATTTTAACCCAATATAGCTAAAATATTATAATTTAAACATATAATCTATATAATAATTATTGAGGTATTTTATATTCTTTTTCATACTAAGGCCTAAAAATCAATCGCATATTTTACACTTTATCACAGTACAGATGCTAAATTTCCAAGAGTTGAAGTGAAAAAACATAACCTCACCCAAACAATATTTATGTTTAATGAAGAAGAATTCTACACTGCTTCAGTTTTTTTTTTAATTAAAATGAAAAGAAATTTAAAATTCAGTTTCTCAGTTGCAACAGCCACATTTCAGGTGCTCAGTAGAGCCATACATACCCATTTGCTACCATATTGGACCATGTAGTTCTAGAGCATTGTCTGTGGGACGGGAAACGGAAGATAGAGGGGAGACATATTTGTTATTGCAACTCAGGTCACTGGTAGGAAATACCAGTACTATTTGTATAAAATTAAAAAAATATATATATATACACACACACATATATTTTTAGCTGTATGATTTTGAACAAGTAACTTAATTGTCCAAGCTTTACTTTCACCATCTGTCTGTAAAACAGGAAAGTAATCATACCCCTCAGATTACTGTGAAGACTGAGAATCTATGCAAAGCATATGGTAGAATGACTGGCAAAGTTTTGAAAATAGGTAAGTGGTGGCTTTTAAAAATCCAAACAGGGAGTTCCCTGGTGATCCAGTGGTTAAAAATCTGCCTTACAATGCAAGGAATGTGAGTTTGATCCCTGGTGGGGGAAATAAGATCCTACTTGTGGCTACTGAGCCCACAGGAGACAACTAGAGGGTCCATGTGCTGCAACCAAGACCCGATACAGACAAATAAGTAAATTTTTTTATTTTTAATCCAAACGATTCTTTGGATGGGGACTGTCTGTATTTCCTTTATTTTTAAAAGTTAGAGAATTTAAAAAACTTGTTTGAAAATGGCATTCATTGATTCCATAAGTACTGCCTCTTAGGCCAGGTGCTCAGTGAAACACAAGATGGAAATAATATGGTCCTGGCTTTGAGGACCCTGGGGCACCCCGTGTTAGAGACCACACAGTCAGTCAGTTTAGTCTCTCAGTCGTGTCCGACTCTTGGCGACCACATGAATCGCAGCACGCCAGGCCTCCCTATCCACCACCAACTCCTGGAGTTCACTCAGATTCATGTCCATCAAGTCAGTGATGCCATCCAGCCATCTCATCCTCTGTCGTCCCCTTCTCCTCCTGCCCCCAATCCCTCCCAGCATCAGAGTCTTTTCCAATGAGTCAACTCTTTGCATGAGGTGGCCAAAGTCCTAGAGTTTCAGCTTTAGCATCATTCCTTCCAAAGAACACCCAGGGCTGATCTCCTTTAGAATGGACTGGTTGGATCTCCTTGCAGCCCAAGGGACTCTCAAGAGTCTTTTCCAGCACCACAGTTCAAAAGCATCAATTCTTCGGCGCTCAGCTTTCTTCACAGTCCAACTCTCACATCCATACATGACCACTGGAAAAACCATAACCTTGACTAGATGGACCTTTGTTGGCAAAGTAATGTCTCTGCTTTTCAATATGCTATCAGTGGTGGGGCAATATCCAAATGAGAAAAGTAAAACCAAAGAGAACAACATATTCATTCAACAGTCCGACAGAAAAGAAGCCCTACAGATAAAAATTGAGTTTATGAAGTATATAGCTCTCTACTTACTTTAAAATCAATATCCACAATTAACAATCATTAAGATTTAAGAAAGATTGACATGGATCAAATGCTTAATGATTAGTAGTAGCCTTTATTTCTGCCACATGAAAGATGCTGCTTTGTTTTCCCTTCCTTCAATTGTTATTTCTTGAGCTGTGCTTGCTTTTAATTTAGTAGTTTACATTTATCTGGTAAAGAAAAAAGATGGAGTTAGTTCAGTTAATTTGAAAGTCTGAAATACAGAATCTTGTAAAGCTATTACTGTTATATGTAAAACTTAAAATAACTAGATATGAGTAAGATAAGTGATTGAAATAAGTAAAATTACATTTATAATACAGTATTTCTTCTTAATATAACAATAAATATCCTTTGGACAGGTAAGTTATCATTTTTTAAATCTAGAAGTTGATACAATGTTAAAGGAATTTCTTAAAATTTTTGTTTTTAAAAATTACTTCTACCATGCAGTTACCTAGTAAATCAAGAAGTCAAGATTAAAATTATGGACTTTTATTCTTTAGAGCTTGTAGACATTGTCATTGAATTATTTGCAAGTTCTTGATTTGTGCTAAACTGAGTCCTGAAATTAGTCAAATGTATGTGCGATTTACACACACATAGTTTATGCTTATTGTAAATAAGGGGCCTAGTAACTTTCACATGATTTCAGTTGTAATAATAATATCAATACGAAGTCTTTATTAGTAGCAAACTTTTTTCGCCATGTTAAAAAAATCTACCTTTCCCCATATATTAGTAATTCACAATTTAACTATTTGGGAGCCACTTTTAAAATTTCCAAAGTCAAGATCTAAATATGTTATATATACCATTATTTTTGCCCTTCTTTGCATCTGTAGCTCTCTCTTAATGAGACCACAGTATTTGAAATTTCTCATTATAGAATGTATCAGTCAAAGGATGAAACTGCTGTAGTGTATTGGGCTCACTTTTAAAAGGAATTTCTCCCTCTAAAGGCTATAATATACTGAGAAATAGCCAGGCTTGGAACTCTCCCTAGGTGGGTGTAGGAACCAGCATGTCACCCTGGGTGCCACCCCTTCAGTGTCTAGCACCATAGAACATTATTAAGAGCACACTTAATGGGGAAACAGAAGTGACAGAAGAACAACACAGATGAGGAGTGTATGTGGAGGCCAGGGGATTAACGTATGTGAACATTTGATGTTTTTTGGCCACACTTGTTTTTCTCTGGTGCGTTATCTCTGGCCGATGGTGTACACTGGGTGGGGCCCTGTTAATAAACTGAATGCTCAAATGCTAAACTGACTTCAGTTGGCAGAGTGACAGAAAGGTAGAAAAAAAGGGTAGGCACCTCAATTCCATCATCAGAACCCTAATAAGATGGGCATGTGCTTCTTGCTGGAGTCGGCCCTGCTTCACCAACTGTCTGTTTAATTGTGTGAATTTAGCCTTAAATGTATGTGTGTGCATATGCAGTCTCTCTCTCACACATACACACACAGCATTAGTTATATTAGGACAGGCAAATGAGAGAAGTTTCATTCATAAATAGCTCACTGTAAAGCGTGTCTCAGAGAAACTTAGTACACTGTTGGCCACCACACACAGCCGGGCAAGTTATTCATTGCACAGAGTAATTGTGAATGGGGCCCCCAATTCTGTGCAGTGTACAATCTGTGCAGATGTACATGGCAGCCCTCTAGAGACTCTAGAGGAATTTGTATAATTTTTGGTGTGAAAGTAAGAGGCTTTGGCTGTGTTGGCTAATCTGAGAAAGCAGGTTGGGAAAGAGTACGATAAGGGAGCAGAGAGCAAGAGTAGCAATGAGAATGAAAGGAATCATCGTTAGGAGCAGCAGCAAGTAATTCTCTTCCAGTGCCTCACCTGAAGCGCCCTCTCCCCCTGCTGATGTTACATTTTGACCCCTGGTGGATTCTAGAGCAGAAACCACAGCAAAACCCTCAACATTCCATTCCACCTCTATTATTACTATAATAGAAGTAATATGATTCACTGTTAAAAGATTCTGTTTACTGACAACTTTTTGTGAAAATGTCATGTCATTTACATCTATAGAGACTTATAACTGCAGAAATTACCTTAGTTGTCTTTTTTTTTTCTAATTTTATTTTATTTTTAAACTTTACATAATTGTATTAGTTTTGCCAAATATCAAAATGAATCCGCCACAGGTATACATGTGTTCCCCATCCTGAACCCTCCTCACCTTAGTTGTCTTATACGTTTTTTCCACTGGCCTTTTCTTTTCCTGTTTTACTTTCCTTTCCTGACATCCATTCCCCTGAGAAAGGGACGACAGATGAGGCACGAGAGTGAGGAATTTAGAGGGGATTTGACAGGAGAGCGGAGAGCCAGGAAACAGTCCAGCAAAGTGGAAGTGAGATCATTAGAAAGAGGAGACGAGAAAGAAAGAAAAAGGCCAAGAACCAGAGAGAAGAAAGTAACACAAAGAGAGAGAACTTGAGTCTTAAATTCAAATGATTTTCCAACCTCATCAAAAATGTCTTTATTCTTTCCAATGGAGCCCATTATTAAATTTCAGTTTCCCTTTTAGAATTCTCCCATTACTTCTTAGGATTCCAAGGGTTTGATTTGCAATAATTAAGAAGAAAATGGAAAAGATAGATGGGTGGGGGAGGGGAGGACATGCCCAGTATTTCAAAAATGATTTCCCTCTCTCTTCTTTTCTTAATCTCTGTCCTTTGTCTCATTTCTTTCCATCTTGGAAAAATGCCAGGGGATCATAGCTAAGCCTACTGTTTGGGCTCATTGTAAAGAAAATCAGCAAAAGTAAAGAGAATAAAGCTTAGAAAGGTAAGAAATGGAAAGTCAAAAAAGGAGAGAGATGGACCCAGATCCAAAGAGATGGGTTTAGCCTGGGCCCTACCTTGTAGACTTTTCATCAGAACAGTACATTTGAAGTGCTGCTTTACCTGAAACCCTACTCAAAAAGGAGGAAAAGTGTAATTCTTCCAAACTGTTCAGAGGTTAGAGAGAATCGGAGACTGCTGTCCCCAGCTAGCCTTGCCCAAGAGTTGTTGAATGTGAATCTGAGGAAGTTAATAGAAACAGTGATTTGATTTACTCTTGTGGGAACAGTTATTATTCTGGCTTCTGCCTAAAATAGAAATCAGATTTACAAACTTATTTTCAGTCTACATTCAGTCTAAATTCAATAGGACAAGGTTACTAATCTTTGCTTCCTTGGGGTGAAGAGTGTTAAGTGTGAGTAAGGGAATGTGAAAGGGGAAAAAAGTGATTCAGAGGAGTGTGGCAAAGGGGAAAGAAATGCAAATCAGAGGGAAAATTGAAAAACTGTACAAGCCTAAATAAGGAAAAGTGAGAGGATAAAGGAAAGGAAAGTGGAAAGAATGAGAAAGTACAGGAAAGAAAACAAACAGGGAAAATAATTAATACTTGGTGAAAACTGCATGCCGAATTTGTATATTGTACCAGCTTCATGATTTAACAGCTCAGAGTGGAATTTCACTGCATGTCTGCTGTATCTTTCCTCAACTCCTCATTGCCAGAGCCCCATTTCAAGCTGCTTGCTAAAATTTACATAGATTGGCTACCAGGACCACAAACATGAGCTAATAAGCCATAGCAGCAGAAAGGGCCCTGACACAGCCAGTCACGCCTTTGTTCCCCACCCATATGCACACACATCTGACAGCTGAGGAAAACTGAGACCCAGAGAGATTAAATGACACATTCGTGAAACAGGACAAACGGAACCCAAATCTAGGACTTTCAGTTCTAAGCTCAGTGTTTCATAGCTTATTTCTTCACCTTTTCCTTCCAGATTTTCTTCCTTTTCCCAACTTGTTTCATGGACTCAGTACCTCCTAGTTATGTTGCCTCTACTTTCTCTTGTTTTCACAAGTAGTTAGGTGTTAAAGCTTGTTGACTGTGTGTTCAGGTCTTTTTTCATCTCACTGCTTCTTACCTGGTCAAGACTTGGGTACCTTTCACCCAGACTATTATAATGACGTTCTGCCTCTAACCTGTTTCAGCTTCTCTTAGGGACTGCAGTCAGAGTAATCTACCTAAAATGTAATGTTAATTTTGTCATTTCCCTGGCTTTTCAGTGGATCCTCCTTACCTACCAAGCAGTATCATCCAAACTCCTTAGTGTGGTTTAAGACTCCTCCAGACTGGCTCCTGCCTTGCTCTCACTGCTCCTAAACTGAATATGCCCACCACTGTCCCAGCCCTGTGATTTTGCCCACCCTGTTGCTTATATTGGGCTTTCCTAATAGCTCAGTTGGTAAAGAATCTGCCTGCAATGCAGGAGATCCCTGTTTGATTCATGGGTTGGGAAGATCTGCTTGGAGAAGGGAAAGGCTACCCATGCCAGTATTCTGGCCTGGAGAATTCCATGGACTGTATAGTCCACGGGGTGGCACAGAGGCAGATATTTTTGTTTCCTCTTTCCTAACACAAAGATTGCCATCTTCATAGACTCCTTCCTGATTTTCTCTTTTGAGCAAAAAGTATGTTCTCTACTTTTCTCTTAGAGGGCCTGTAACGTTCTGACTTACATTATTTGTGCACGTGTCTTGAGGCCAGGTATATGTCCTGTTATTTATTTTTAATCTCTCCCAGAGTCTGTCTCAGTGCCTCCTATATAATAGATGAGCATTGAATGTTTATTCAGTTGAACAAGATTGAGTTTGTGCCAGGAGGCAGGTGAATCAGTCTCATATAAGATTAAAATGGAAGTATCAATGTCCTATATTAATTTTAAATTTCCATGGCTTAAATAGGGAGTACTTCAGAATGTATGAATAATGTACTAATTATATGCTCAGCTACTAATTATATATTAAGTTATAAGGTTTTTGCTAGATTTAATATTGTCTTTAGAAAATAAGAAGAAAATATTTGCCTGTAATAGCATATCTTGGGAATTTTTACAGATTTGATTTCTTTTTGAAATAAAATTTGGGATAGAAATTGATAGATGAAAATTCTATATACTGTGAGGGAAATTTTATATTTTTCTTATAAACTATAATAGCATTTGTTTTCAGGTTCAGTTCTATAGATTGGAATATAGGTAAAACCCACATTATCGTGAAGCTCCTCTGGTACTTTTGGACACTAAAGTCCAGTGGGAAGGCCCAAAGATGAACCCCATTTGTATAAATAGCTTTTCTATAATCATTGGCTTAAAAAAAACTTTATTGAGCTAATATTTACTTATTTAACATTATATAAATTTCATGTGTACAATTTTACATATTTCTGCATGTGCTCCCCCCCAAAAATACAGGTTGATCCCCTTTCCCATTTAGTTCTCCCCCCAATCATTTTCTTTTCTTTTCTTTTGTAGGACTCCTGCAAATGTGACTAAAAAACACCTTCAAGTATTTCTGTGTTTTTTCCCCCTCCTTTTTAAGTTCAATGAAATGTGATTTTGTGTTCCTTCCATGATGTTCTTTTATGTGCATGACTGGAGCAGAGGTCTCTTCTACTCCCCAGAGGTTAGACAGTCACTCAGAAGTGGGTCAGCAGCAAGCAAGGGAAGAACTCTCCACTAGTGTTTACATGACAGCCTTTACTTCAAACAGTTGTTGCCAGTTAATGACCCCGAGATGTGGGAATACGTAAAGAAAAAGCTGCCAGAAGAAAACATTAAATTCTATCACCTGACCGCAGAGCAGAAGACAAAGACACAAGCAGGAAGAAAAGAGGGGCTAGCAGATTTTAGATTTACCAAGAAATTGAGCTGTGATCACTTCCCTTCCAAATCAGCAGGAGTAACAGGCCATATCATGTTTGATTCTGCTCGCAGAGCTAGCTTGGGAGTGGCTCCTGCCCTGTGAGTTAGAGATCCTGGGAACTAGGGAACTCTATCAGCGCAGAAAAAAGCCAAGTGGTGCCTACTGCTTGAAAGATAGCATGAATGTAGTCTTTGAGGCCATTTCTGTAGGACAGACTCTCAGAAGGAAGCAAAGACAGGAAAGGGAATGCCTCAAAATGTCTGGCTCGATTCCTTTGTTTTTAGCTACTCTGTCTGTTCCAGGGCCCTGAGGTGACAGCTTGATACAAGGGATCACAAAGAAATATGGTGGAATTTGGTCCATACCTGAAGTGTCTGAATCAGTTCTCCTGCTCCTGTAAAAATAAATAGCACATTTCAAAGTTTGGCCAGTATAACTGCAGATATTTAGAAAAGAATTACTAGGTATGAGAAAACAACCATTCTCTAAGTACTTAGTAGGTATAATGACATATATTTAGTAAGCCATGGGTGCACATGTGCGTGCTAAGTTGTTTCAGCATGTCCAACTCTATGCGACCCTGTGAACTGGAGCTCACCAGGCTCCTCTGTCCGTGGGATTTTGCAGGTAAGAATACTGGAGAGGGTTGTCATGCCCTCCTCCAGGGGATCTTCCCAACTCGGGGACTGACCCATGATTCTTATATCTCCTGCAATGGCAGGCGGGTTTACCACTAGTGCCATGTGGGAAGAAGCCCCAGCCAAGGGTATTATCCATTATAATGCATCTTAGAGTAAAATTACCTAAATTTATGTAACATGCAAGCTGTCCAACCTACAAAAGCCATAAAAGTGAGTTGTATGTCATTACATATAATCTATTTTTATTGTGGCTATCATCTGTCACTCAGTGAGGCTGTAAGGATCCCTATCATGCTACATCTCCAGACCCTAAAAACTCATTTGGGGTTGAGACTAAAAGAAGCTAACTGCTGCTGTTCAGGGGTTTCTGTAAATGGAGTCAGTTGCATTGGGAATATATGCTCTTGTAGACATGTGGGATATATTCTGGAATGGATGGGTGCCAGGGTTTGCAGTTGCCCACCTCTGCTAGCTCTTCATCACAATCTTGGTGGCCTTGATGGGAGTCTTCTAGGTGAATAACCTCAATCGTTCATCCAAGTTATTACAATTTCTTACAGCTTAGTGGATATAAAGTAGGGGACTAGCTGTCAGTTTTTTGGACTATTTTACTTTCAGAGATATCTTTGAATAAAGTCTGTTTTCTGCATGCCTGATACCTTTTTAAAATTTTTAATCTTTTGACCATGCTACATGGCCTGTGGGATCTTAGTTCCCAGACCAGGTATCCAGCCCCCTGTACTGGCAACATGGAGTCTTAACCACTGAACCACCTGGCAAGTCCCTGTGTGTCTGACTTTTAAAATTAATATCAATAATTAAAATACTTATTTTCTTAACCTACTGAATGCTAAAATATAAACTTAAGTCAGTTAATTTTCACCAAATCTTTGTTTCTTGGCTATACTGCAATAGCTATTTTGAAAGTTTTGCTGTTTGAGTAAGAGAATTATGGGAAGAATAATTATCCTTATATAATAGCTTCTCAGATAAATGTACAAAGAAATAATTCTGATCCATTTAGAGGATCTGGCAAATTCATGCAGTTCAAATTCTTTAGTGAATCTTTCAAATGTAAAGGTTAAATTAGTAATTTTCTGAGAAGTTTGCAAATACTCATAACCTTTACCAAATGGGTCTGGTGATTTAAATAAGGTTGAGTTTAATGATAAAAGTTTTCAGTATACTGAGAGGTACCAAATAAATGTACTTTAAAAGAGTAGGTGCCAACTAAAATGAAGCCTGCCATTATCCTCTTTAAAACAAAGCGAAGAATCACAGTAACACTATTGCCAAGGTATAAAAAGGAATATAAATGCTCTATAAAGTAAATCCTTCATTTCTAAAGTACCCAAAGTGACATTATAGAACTTTCCATAGTCTTTCACTTATCTAGATTTAAATTGTTCAATTTACATTTTAAAGGCCAATGAATTTGAGGGCAAAATACTCAACAAGGTCATTGTTTAATTTTGTTTGTTTGTTTGTTTCAAAGTACACGGTTAGAAAGGTGTCACCGAAATCCATGGTCTTGGAGAAGAAAAATATACACTAGAATTCATTTATCACTCTCACAGCATCCTGACTTGATCCTACAAATATCCCAGGACTAAGTATCAGTGAATCCCATTCTGTTCTTTGATTTTATTACGTCTTTCAATTATAATGAACATTCTCAAATTAGGTTCTAGCTAGTAATTATGTTCCTGATGTAAATAGGCACTAAAATATAATCTATACTTGATTAAATTGGACTAAGAGGATTAGTTAGAACCAAAATTTATTTTTTGCTTTGTTTTTAAAATCTATTTTTTTCTTTCTTTACAGTAGAGTCAGCAGATAAATGATACAGGAAGCTGAGAGACTGAAGGGCAGAGCCTGGAAGATTTGGGGATTTGCTAACTAAGATCCTTTGTAATCTTAAAATCCTAAGATTTTTGCTATTTATATAGGCATTCATTTTCTCATTTCTAATACCAATCATAACAGTGAGAGTAACAAAACTTCACACTTGCAGCTCACTTCAATCTAGAAACAAGTTATCCTTACAATTTGTAACATTTTAAGAAACTACTACGAGCAGTCTAACGCTCAGAGAATTTTTAGGGAAGTGAGGCTTTTCTGTATGTAACAGTGGATACATGTCAGTGTGCATATGTCGAAAGCCATAAAACTGTACAAGAGAGAGAGTGAACCTTAAACTAGGGACTATACTTAATAATAATATATGTTTTGTTCATTAACTGTTAACAAAGGTACCACACTAAGGCAAGTGTTACTAAGAGGGGAAACTGGGGATGAGGGAGGGTGAGGAGGTGGCAGTGGTGTGGGTGTAGGGCTATATGTGCTATGTGCTCAATTATTCTGTAAATCTAAAACTATGCTTTAAAAATGTTTATTACTTTTTAAAGATTTTTTAAGGCACTAAAAGTTAATCCAGTGCTTCAGGGCATCCATTATTTGCAAAAGGATGAGGAAAGAAGAAGTTGAAATGATTTAAACAGTTAACCTTGTTAAGATTTTTGAATTGGGTGTTTCTGAAAGCTTAGACAGGGGCAGGACAGAATTTGAGATATATTGAATGAAATAAAGCAGAGGAAGATGTCAGAATGATCAGACCTGATTAATTACTGTTTAGGAAAAATTGCTAGACTGGATGGATTCGTTTTTATCTCACTTGTTTTTTAGAAATCTTACGCTTTTCTGTGAAAGTCATACTTGTACATAGCAAAAAGTACATTTCCTGTTGAGTGGCACCTGCTGCTATACCTTTGTCTCTTACATTCTTTGTCTTTCCCTCACTCCTTCTGACTGATGATTACTTTTTAAAAATTTTATTTATTTTTAATTGAAGGATAATTGCTTTACAATAGTCTTGGATTTTGCCATATATCAACATGAATCAGCCATAGGTATACATATGTTTCCTCTCTCTTAAAACTCCCTCCCACCTCCCACCTCTCACCCCTCTAGGCTGTCAAACCAGAGCCCTGGTTTGAGTTCCCTGAGTCATATAGCAAATTCCCACTGGCTATCTCTTTTACATATGGTAGTGTATATGCTTCCATGCAAGTGGAATCTTTACCATTTGAGCTACCAGAGAAGCCAAGAAAATTGAAATCATATCAAGTATTTTTTTTTTTGATCACAGTGCTATGAGCTTAGAAACTACAAAAAAAAAAAACCTGCAAAAAATGCAAATATGTGGAAAGTGAACAATATGCTACTAAACAAATAATGGATTACTGAAAAAATCAGAGGAAATTTTAAGAATGCCTAGAGATAAATCAAAACGAAAATATGACCCAAAATCTCTAGGGTGCAACAAAAGCAATTCTAAGAGGAAAGTTCATAGAAATACAATCTTCCCCAAAAAACAAGAAAAATTTCAAATGAACAACCTAACCTTATATCTAAAGCAGCTAGAGGAAGAACAAACAAAATCAAAAGTTAGTAGAAGGAAAGAAATCATAAAGATCAGAGCAGAAATAAATGAGAGATGAAGAAAACAAAATAAAAGATCAATGAGGCTAAAAGCTGGTTCTTTGAAAGGATAAACATAATTGATAAACCTTTAGCCAGACTCAAGAAAAAAGCGAGAGAGCTCAAATCATTAAAATTAGAAATGAAAAAAGAAGTTAAAGCTGACCTCACAGAAATACAAAAGATCATAAGAGACTATAAGCATGCCAAAAAATGGACAACCTAGAAGAAATGGACAAATTCTTAGAAAGGTACTAAGACTGAACTAGAAAGAAATAGAAAATATAAGCAGACCAAACACAAATGCTGAAACTGAATCTGTGATTAGAAAACTCCCAATAAACAAAAGTCTGGGACCAGATGGCCTCACAGATTAATTCTATCAAACATTTACAGAAGAACTAACACCTATCCTTCTGAAGCTATTACAAAATTTTTAGAAGAAGAAATACCCTCAAACTCATTTTATGAGGCCCACCAACACCCTGATACCAAAATCAGACAAAGATACCACAAAAAAGAGAGAAAGTTACAGGCTAATATCACTGATGAACATAGACACAAAAATCCTCAACAAAATACTAGCCAATGAAACCTAACAGTGCATTAAAAGGATCATAAATCACAGGTAAGTGGGATTTATCCCAGGGATGCAAGGATTTTCCCAATATTCAGTGTGATATACCACATCAAAAGATTGAAGAATAAAAACCATATGATCATCTCAATAGATGCAGAAAATTTTTGACAAAACTCAACACCCATTTATGATAAAACTCCAGGAACTGGGCATAGAGGGAATTTACCTCAACCTAATAAAGGCCATTACTTTGCCAACAAAGGTCCGTCTAGTCAAGGCTATGGTTTTTCCAGTGGTCATGTATGGATGTGACTGTTGGACTATAAAGAAAGCTGAGTGCCAAAGAATTGATGCTTTTGAATTGTGGTGTTGGATAAGACTCTTGAGAGTCCCTTGGACTGCAAGGAGATCCAACCAGTCCATCCTAAAGGAAATCAGTCCTGAATGTTCATTGGAAGGACTGAGGTTGAAGCTGAAACTCCAATAGTTTGGCCACCTGATGCGAAGAGTTGACTCACTGGAAAATACCCAGATGCTGGGAAAGATTGAAGGCGGGAGAAGGGGACATCAGAGGGTGAGATGGTTGGATGGCATCACCGACTTAATGGACATTAGTTGAGTAAACTCCGGGAGTTGGCGATGGACAGGGAGGGCAGGCTTTGCTGCAGTCCATGGGGTAGCAAAGAGTCAGATACAACTGAGCGACTGAACTAAACTGAACTGAATAAAGGCCAAGACTGCAAGGAGATCAAACCAGTCAACCCTAAAGGAAATCAATCTTAAATATTCATTGGAAGGACTGATGCTGAAGTTCCAATATTTTGGCCACCTGATGCGATGAGCTGACTCATTAGAAAAGACCCTGAGGCTGGGAAGGCACAAGGAGAAGAGGACGACAGAGGGTAAGATGGTTGGATGGCATCACTGACTCAATGGACATGAGTTGGAGCAAGCTCTGGGAGATGGTGATGGACAGGGAAGCCTGTGCTGCAGTCCATGGGGTCCCAAAGAGTCGGACACAACTGAGTAACTGAACAACAAAAATGACAAACCCCCAGTTAACACTATTCTCAGTGGTGAAAAGCTGGAAGCATTTCCTCTAAGATCAGGAAACTAGACAAGTATGTCCACTCTCACCACTTTCAGTTCAGTTCAGTTCAGCTCAGTCGCTCAGTCGTGTCCGATTCTTTGTGACCCCATGAACTGCAGCATGCCAGGCCTTCCTGTCCATCACCAACTCCTGGAGTTCACTCAGACTCACGTCCATCGAGTCAGTGAGCTCACCACTTTAATTCAACATAATTTTGGAAGGCCTAGCTGTGGCGATCGGAGAAGGCAATGGCACCCCACTCCAGTACTCTTGCCTGGAAACTCTCATGGATGGAGGAGCCTGGTAGGCTGCAGTCCATGGGGTTGCTGAGGGTTGGACACGACTGAGCGACTTCACTTCCCTTTTCACTTTCACGCATTGGAGAAGGAAATGGCAACCCACTCCAGTGTTCTTGCCTGGAGAATCCCAGGGACGGGGGAGCGTGGTGGGCTGCTGTCTATAGGGTCGCATAGAGTCGGACATGACTGAAGCGACTTAGCAGCAGGAGCAGCAGCTGTGGCTATCAGAGAAGAAAATGCAATTAATTGATTTTAAATATACTTTTTAATGCAAATTTCAGAACATCTGGTCATATAGGAAAATTTTCTGAAGTGGACTTCCTTGAATTTGAACTGATAGTTCTTCCTATGGCTATGAAGAGAAACCCTCATTTTGGTTCTTGGGCCTTAGAAGAAGCGCTCACAAAGAGAGGACTCCTTGCTCGATCTGACTTTGTTTCTAGGACTGGCTTCTCATAAGGCAACAGTCCTCAAACATGGTTGTACATTAGAACCACTTGGAGGCTTATTACAACACAAAATGATGAGCCCATCTCAAGAGTTTATGATTCAGCAGGGTGGGAATGGGCTCAAGAATTTACATCATTTACCAGCTCCCAGGTGCTGCTGCTGACCAGCCACACATTAAGAACCACTGGTATAGAAACCCTCGCTAGGACACAACACTTTGCTTAAGCAGACCACCAAAATCATAATTTGAAACTGAAATCATATTGAAATTGAATTGAAATTGACCATTGAAATCATAATCGAGATCCAGCAACACCTGGAATGTATTGACACTTGGATGTAGAGGCTCTAGAACTGTGAGAAATGTGGCTGCCCAGGAGCTAGAGAGTAAAAAAATGTTACTCTGACTTCAAGGTTTATGAATCTTCCAAGGATCATCCATATTCCTTTGCTTCCCTGGATCCCTACTTAGCTGGAAAGGAGGTGAAAAAGAGAGTTTTGAACGATTACCCCTCAGTCGATTAAGGTTTTTTTTCAGACAGAATAGCTAACTTTCTTTTATCCTTGCTGTTGGAAATGAATTAATAGTGACAATCATGACCATTTACTGAACACCTAATATGGCCCTCTTATAATCGCTACACAGTCAATCATCTTGAAACCATTCCACCAGCACTCTACCCTCTCTTCAGATCTCTGCCCTTCCTCAGAGAAGCAGTCCCTGACCACTTATATAAGATAGACCTACTCCCTCCCTCCTCAAATGCTTCTGTTACTTTTTGTTTTCTCACAGCACATTCCAGCTGGTATAATACACTTTGTTTGATTATCGACACCCTCCACTAGAATGAAACACTGCATGACTTGTTTTCACTGATGTATGCCCTGTCTCTAGCACATAGAAGATGCTCAGTACATATTGAATGAATGACTCACACCTTTAAAAAGTTTGTTTCCCTGTTTTCCCCTGTTCCTTTTTATATTTAAAAATAACTTAGACATAGTTCAATACATTCCTGATTTTCATTCTTGCTAATATAGCATTTAGATCTCTATGTTTTTCTCTGGTTTTTTGATAGCTGTTACTCCAGAATAAACATATTAACTTTTATTTTTATAATACCACAGTGTCTCTCACATTCATCATGTAATTGGGTATTTATGATTATAAAAACATTTTTTCAGATTATTAAGTTATTCATTGGAAGTGTAGAAAAGTGTAAGGGACATGTAAAGAAGAAAATAGAAGTGTAAAGATAAAAGCACCCATAATTACTCCAGACAATCAATGCCCTAACTCCAAAATGTGGACACCATCATTCTATTTTATTTCCTTCAGCACACACCATCTATACAAGGCAGATAGCGCAGAATGCCAGCTGACTGGTTTAAGAAGTTGGTGTGAAAATAAAAATTAGACAAGGTTAAACCAAATGGACTGCAAGGAGATCCAACCAGTCCATTCTGAAGGAGATCAGCCCTGGCTGTTATTTGGAAGGAATGATGCTAAGGCTGAAACTCCAGTACTTTGGTCACCTCATGTGAAGAGTTGACTCATTGGAACAGACTGATGCTGGGAGGAATTGGGGGCAGGAGGAAAAGGGGACGACAGAGGATGAGATGGCTGGATAGCATCACTGACTCGATGGACGTGGGTTTGGGTGAACTCCGGGAGTTGGTGATGGACAGGGAGGCCTTGCATGCTGCGATTCATGGGGTCACAAAGAGTCGGACACGACTGAGCGACTGGACTGAACTGAAACCAAATGTGGATAATTGAGTTGATTGTGTTATCATTCATATGTCTGAGATTATGTCATCATTCATATGTCATTCGTATGTTTGAGAATCTTCCATGACAAATGCCTGAGTTGCAGGGACTTTATTTATTTTTCCTTTATTTTTGGTCTCACCACACAGCATGTGGGATCTTATTTCCCTGACCAGGGATTGAACCCATGCCCTCTAGATTGGAAGGGCATAGTCTTAACCAATGGACTGCCAGGGAAGTCCTGCAGGGACTTTAAAGCATGCACTTATTTACATATTTCATGTCTTAGCATCATTTGGCATCTCCCTGCTTCACATACCTGGGTTCTTCAGCCTTGAGAGTTGTGCTTTCAGAGTCCATTGTCCTTATTTCACGGGGTCTGTCGCTCATCTCTTTGGATTTCTCTGTCTCATCTTCTTCTGGAGTCAAGGTAGTTTGAAAACATCTTTCACCTTCGAAAGTCAGTGCTAGGTTTGAGATGGTGACACGTTTTGGGGATTCTCTAAACTCATTCTTACTTTTTGTATCTCGTAAACACCCAGACTTCAGAATGTTTTCCATTTTTTCCTTTGAAAATAACAAGCAGCAGCAAATCAGGTGACAGAAGAGCATCACACAGAAACAGATTATTTATGAAGCAGTAATCATTTCATTCATATTTACTGAGTGCCCTCAAGCGCACAAGTACAGTGATGAAGGGATGAGGCTTGGTGTTGCACAGCCGTTGAGAGGAGCCTAGGTGGGCCTGGAGGCTGGCAGCGTGGGGGCCCGGCACAGCACATTCGAAACCTCACGTGGTCATGCACACCAGTATCACCTCAAGAAGGAAAATTAGGACTCAGTCACAGGGCTTCCTCTCCCTCAACTGGCAGGGAAAGGAAGGTTTTCTAGAAATGTCTTGCCACCAATTGTTCCCATCCAAAGTTGCTCTTGACTTAAGAGCATCTAATAGGTGACAGGAGTTGGAGGTTCATAAAAATACTAAAGAGTTTGCTTTTCAAAAGACCTAAAATTTAGCATTCTAGTATCTCAGCCATTCTCCTAGTGCCCCTGGCGTCTGTTATTAGCACCACTGCTCTGTCGTTCCTCGCCTCCCCCAGACTCGCTCTCGGGCCTCAGAGCCCTAGGCCAGCTGGTCTGAAAGATTCTGTCTGTCTAACATCACTGACATCTGCGCCTTCTTCCCCCTTTTGTCATTATCTACTCCACCACCTCTGTACTGTTCTTTGAAAATAATGCAGTAATCTTCTGTAAAAATTAAACATTTTTTCTGACAATGAAAGCAATATATATTTTTCATAGAATATTTAGAAAATCCTAAAAGATATACAGTGAAAGGGAGAAAATTATTGCTTTTTGATGCCACAGGCCAGATATAACTACTATGGGACATTTCATTCTGGTCTTTTTCTCCATTTATTTATTTTGAATGTGCCTGTTTTGTGATCATATTGCAGTGCTGTAGCCCATATTTTTTCACTTCAAAATTTATTATAAAAATCTCCCTATGTTATTAAAAACTTTGTAAAGCTACTTGAATTTTTTTAATTAAAAAATATTATTATAAAAAGCAGAACATTCAGAAACCCGTAAAGAATAAAACATCAATTGCTTATAAGACCACAACCTAGAAATAAACTATTATTAACAATATGACTTCCCCCTCTCCTATTGTCTGTATATACACTTGCTTTTTTATGTAATAAGGATGTGAAAGTTGCTCAGTTGTGTCCGACTTTTGAAACCCCATGGAGTATACAGTCCATGGATATCTCTAGGCCAGAATACTGGAGTGGGTAGCCTATCCCTTCTCCAAAGGATCTTCCCAACCCAGGAATTGAACTGGGGTCTCTTGCATTGCAGGCGGATTCTTTACCAACTGAGCGCTCAGGGAAGCCCGGAAATAACTATTAACAATATGACTTTCTCCCCCTCCTATTATCTATGTATACACTTGCATTTTTATGTAATAAGGATTATAAAACCCTTTAGTTCATTTTTCATTCAGCTTTATATCATAAATATTTTTCCAAGTAAAGAAAAATTCTCCAACAGAATTAGCGCTACGGAGTAATTGTTCATTTAACCAATATTTACTGAGTGGATATAATCTTGTCCGTCACTTTGGTTGCTCCTGAATGATATAAACATGGAACATGCCCTTTGTGGTTTAAATTCATTTAGCCCTTCCTCTGTGGTGGATGTTTAGGTTACTTCTTCATTATCATTATTTTATTTTTATAAACATAGAATAGATGTGGTACAATTAACATCTTTATAGTTAGATTCTCATTCTTATTGGTGATTAATTCCTTAAGATTAATCTTACAATGTGAGAGGCCTGGGTTTGATCCCTGGGTTGGGAAGATTCCCTGGAGAAGGAAATGGCAACCCACTCCAGTACTCTTGCCTTGAAAATCCCATGGATGGAGGAGCTTGGTGCAGGCTACTATCCATGGGGTCACAAAGAGTCGGGTACGACTGAGCGACTTCACTAATTCCTTAAGAAAGATTCTTAAAAGTGAAGTCACTGAGTCAAAGGGTGTCAACATTTCTAGGTTCTTGACTCATAATGATTTCAAGAAAGTTTGTTCTAATTCTCACCCTGCCATGAATCTTTAGAAACTCCCAGATGACCCCAACTTTACTAATGCTGACTGTGTTGATCTCTTAACAGCTTTATGGATGAAATATTTTTTGGTTTGCATTTTTTTATTACTAGTGAGGTTAACCTTTTCCACTGATTTTAGTAGCTAGTGGTTTCTTCTGTGAAATGTCCATCTTTTCCCTCTGTCATCTTTCTGTCCTGGGCCCCACGGGGAGTTCTCAGCTACAGTCTCCACACCAATCTCTTTACCTACAATCTGTCCTGCCATCAGAATAACCTTTTAAAAACACAGCCCCTTCACTCCCTTATACAGAGCTTTTGTGGCTAAGGTTTGTTCAAAGCCTGAGTCTACACTTCTTATTTTGGCATTTAAGATTTGTAAGCAATTTTCCAATCCTATATCTTAATATTTTCCACATATATTATGCTCCAGCCAAACTGATACATTGTTGGATATGGCTCTGTGTTTTTCCACTTTCTGGCTATTTCTAAAGCTGCTCACTTCTTTGGGGAATTTATTTTCTTATTTTTATTCCTCACTTTTACTTATTGAAGTTTCACCCCATCCTTCAGTGTACTTCATATATTTGTGCACATTTAAACCTTAATATAACCCTTACATGATATTAATATTCTCACTTGAGAGCTGCATGTTCAGTGACTTGGCCAAACTAACATGAAGCAGGCAGGGCAGGATTCCAACCCGGGACTTCTGACTCTGATACCAAAGTTCTTTTTATCCTACCATGCCTCCTGATACAGGGTTAAGTTTTATGGTATGGATGGTCACTGCCTATTTCAGGGGACATCTTACAACTCTTTTAAGCAGGGGTTCAGGGATCAGATCTCATTCTTAGTGTTAGGTTAATCAGAGTAAACTCCATACTATTTCAATAATCAATGTCATGAAGCTCACCAAAGAGAGTGAAAGAGAGTAATTATTAGAGAATGAAAGTCTTCTATGTCACATACCTTTTCCTCCTGCTTGGCCTTGAGTATGTCATCATTTTCAAACACCACTCTGACCCCTGAGCTTGCTGTGACTCCACAGATGTCTGTGACTTCTGTGACTTCTGTGACAATATTTATATCTGGGGCCTCAGTGACCTCATTTTCTGGAATATCCGTGACGTCGGTGACATCGGTGATGTCTGTGAATTCCGAGAAATCAACGCTTTCTACATCGTTGTTGGGGTCTGAACATGTGGACAGGTGTGAGGTCTGTATGGCGGGGAAGGCTGCTATATCCATGATGTCCACTGAGCCTGTGATGTCTGTGCTGTTCGTGATTTCCGAGAGGCTGGAGACTTCCGACACTTTGGAAGCTTTGGCTTTCTCCTTATTCAAGAGGGAGATGAGCTCTACCCACTGACAGAACAGGGCTTCTTGTTTGCATGCAGGGGCGCAGAGCTGTAGGTAGTAGGCTCGGCCACTCACCAGCTTTACTTTGATGCGCATATTCTCGGCATCATGTACAGAGAGAGTCACAAACTGCAGAGGGAGAAACCTGCAGACAAATGCAAATATCATCTGGAGGCCTGATTGGAAACTGTCACAAGGCCTTTCATGTTATAGACATTTGTGGAGTGAGACAGGACACCAGGTGCATCTCTCAAACAGGTTTGGGGAGGAGCCGGCGTGGGATGCGGCAGGACCTTCTTGTGGCCACATGTTCCCAGGTCTGGCTCATGGTTTTTGAGGCTCAAAACCTTGATTTTTCATACATATAATCAGGCTCCTGAAGACCAACTCACCTGAATCATACTCCTAAGACTATCAACTGGTATATCAGCTATTTATTACTTATCTAGGAGAAGTTGTCCCATTTAGTTAGTCCTGCAAGGTTGAGACTGAGAGTGATTTGCCGTGGGTCCTACAGCAAGTTGGTGGATTGAGACAAGAACAGAACTAATCCTGATGGAAGTTGGGATGGTGGGGGAGGAAGTTCCTGTTCAGTCAGTTCAGTTCAGTCGCTCAGTCGTGTCCAACCCTTTGCGACCCCATGGACTGCAGCACTCCAGACTTCATTTTATATAATTAGTCAATTAATTTGGTTGTCCCAGGTCTTAGCTGCAGCACGTGGGACCTTCATTCCCTGAACAGGGATCGAACCTAAGCTTCTGCATTGGGAGTGTGGAGTCTTAGCCACCGGACCACCGAGGAAGTCCCCTAGGTTTAATTTTTGAGAAGTTAAAGGTGAACCATTTGTTTTGACTGCCAGGTTGTCAGACAACCTCCCCAGACTCTAAGGATATGACTCTGTCATCTGTAGCAGGAAACAAAGTGAGGAGCACTTATCATCTGTGTTTCTAGTCTCATCTCCTCCGGGGTAAAAGCGTCTTTTTCTGACAGGTCGTGAACCTCTTTCCTTTGTAACTCACCTGGTAAGCACCAGATTTTCTGGAGAAGGAGATGTCAGGAGACTTGTAAACAGGGGTTCTGAATCTTTCTGGGCGGTGGGTGTCAGATGAGCCAGCAACATCACGTTAGGGGTCTTGGTGGTGGGATTGGAAGAGCAGATGCCTACGGTCACCCAGTTGGCTCGGTTATGAAGGTAAATGGATTCCCCTCTCCTGTTGACCTGAGGCAGAGAAGAGGAAGAGGGAAGTTCTGATAAGATCTGTGGCCTCAACAACCTCACTTACCCAAACAGTGTAGGAATAAAGGAGAGATGAACCATGATGCTATAAAGAAAGCTGAATGCCGAAGAATTGATGCTTTAAAACTGTGGTGTTGGAGAAGACTCTTGAGAGTCCCTTGGACTGCAAGGAGATCCAACCATTCCCTCCTAAAGGAGATCAGACCTGGGTGTACATTGGAAGGACTGGTGTTGAAGCTGAAACTCCAATACTTTGGCCACCTGATGCAAAGAGCTGATTCACTGGAAAAGACCCAGATGCTGGGAAAGATTGAAGGCAGGAGGAGAAGGGGATGACAGAGGATGAGATGGTTGGATGGCATCACTGACTCAATGGACATGAGTTGAGAAAACTCCAGGAGCTGGCGATGGACAGGAAGGCCAGGCATGCTGCAGTCCATGGAGTCACCAAGAGTCGGATACAACTGAGCAACTGAACTGAACTGAGCTGAACTATGATGCTTTTGCTCATGTGACTTCTTGGAGATATCACAGTGAATAGACGTGGTCCCTGATCTCTGGGGTCTGCTGGTGAAAATGAACATTAAACAAGTATGTCACTAAGTGTCTTATGTGTTATTGAGCACAAGTTCAGGGTACTGTGCTGTGGGGTGCATGACAGAAAACTTGACTTAGTGGGGAAGAAGGCAGGTATGTGTGTAACTACCTTTCTCAGAGAAGATATGTTTATTATAAATTGTAGCAGACAATTTACAGTCATATACTGTTCTATGTTATAGTCCATACAGCCAAGTGGTTCTCACAGAAGTCAAACTCTTGTATCCATAGTTCAGTTCAGTCTCTCAGTCGTGTCCGACTCTTTACGACCCCATGAACTGCAGCACGCCAGGCCTCCCTGTCCATCACTAGCTCCCAGAGTTCACTCAGACTCACGTCCATCGAGTCAGTGATGCCACCCAGCCATCTCATCCTCTGTCGTCCTCTTCTCCTCCTGCCCCCAATCCCTCCCAGCATCAGAGTCTTTTCCAATGAGTCAACTCTTCGCATGAGGTGGCCAAAGTACTGGAGTTTCAGCTTTAGCATCATTCCTGCCAAAGAAATCCCAGGGCTGATCTCCTTCAGAATGGACTGGTTGGATCTCTTGTATCCATAACCCCAAGATAATAGTAAAATGTAGTAGAATGAAGGGTGAATTTTGAGCATGTGTTGCCTTTGTTCTGAATATAGTTTTATTTATAAGGTTATGCTATTTAATTCTTAACGATGACTGTGTTTAACAACCAACTTGTAAACTTCCTGAACTCTTACCAATCAGCCAGCTCGGTACACCCTGGCCATAGAGTCAGAAAAGGTCCCCCAAGGAAGGGCCTCTAAATCAGACCTGAGCAACGTGGGACATGGACTGGCTGGGCACAGAGCAGAGTCTCTGCTGGCTGGAAGAGGATGAGACTGGAAAGTGGGTGGACAGGGATGTGAAGGAAGCCAGAGAGGGAAAGCACTTGGTTTCCCAGCTGTGTATTAATTGCTGCAAAAAAGTAAATTACCAAAAAACAAATATATTTAGAAGGAGATTGTAGCCTACACTATTGATTAGCTACCCAAAGCTGTGCTCCTATTCTTCCTGATTAATAGAATTCTGGTTTTGTCCAGGATCCACCCCTCAGGGATGGTGCCCCCAGCTGAGGAGTGAACTCATCCACCCAAACTAGTCACGGTGGTCCCATCCCCTGGCCAGTGATTGCTGTCTGCAGGGGCATGTACTCAGGCCTGGCCAATGGGACCGAGCCTCCTGGTGGCTCTGGGAAAGGGGTCTCAGCTCTCACAGTTGCAGAGAGGAGATGTACCCCCTCTCTTGCTGGCAGGTGTCATGTCCTGCTCACATGTGATGTCCTCAAGGGAGAAATTTGTAGGTAACAGGACAAAAAGAGAGAAGCCGGGACCCTGATGGTTCCTGCGAATGAGTTGCAGCCCTTTGGTTCTTTCAATCTGTATCTGTGTTAGTCGCTCAGTTGTGTCCGACTCTTTGCGACCCCATGGACCATAGCCCGCCAGGCTCCTCTGCCAATGAGATTCTCCAGGTAAGAATACTGGAGTGGGTAACCATTCCTTTCTCCAGGGTGTCTTCCCGACACATGGATCAAACCTGTGTCTCCTGCATTGCAGGCAGACTCCTTACATCTGAGCCACCAATTTACTTGAGATAATCAGTGTTCTTTTTCGCTCACACTTGAATCAGGTACCTTGATAACTTGCTGCCAAAGACATAGCAATCACAAGAGGTTGTGTGTGTTGAAGGGAATAACTTATCTAGTTATGACATGTTCAGTTCAGTCGCTCAGTTGTGTCCGACTCTTTGCGACCCCATGAATCACAGCACGCCAGGCCTCCCTGTCCATCACCAACTCCCGGAGTTTACTCAAACTCATGTCCATTGAGTCGGTGATGCCATCCAGCCATCTCATCCTCTGTCATCCCCTTCTCCTCCTGCCCCCAATCGCTCCCAGCATCAGTGTCTTTTCCAGTGAGTCAACTCTTCGCATGAGGTGGCCAAAGTACTGGAGTTTCAGCTTTAGCATCAGTCCTTCCAATGAACACCCAGGGCTGATCTCCTTTAGAATGGACTTGTCGGATCTCCTTGCAGCCCAAGGGACTCTCAAGAGTCTTTTCCAGCACCACAGTTCAAAAGCATCAATTCTTCGGCGCTCAGCTTTCTTGACAGTTCAACTCTCACATCCATACATGACCACTGGAAAAACCATGGCTTTGACTAGATGGACCTTTGTTGGCAAAGTAATGTCTCTGCTTTTGAATATGCTATCTGGGTTGGTCATAACTTTCCTTCCAAGGAGTAAGAGTCTTTTAATTTCATGGCTGCAATCACCATCTGCAGTGATTTTGGAGCCCAGAAAAATAAAGTCTGACACTGTTTCCCAATCCATTTCCCATGAAGTGATGGGACCAGATGCCATGATCTTTGTTTTCTGAATGTTGAGCTTTAAGCCAACTTTTTCACTCTCCTCTTTCACTTTCATCAAGAGGCTTTTTAGTTCCTCTTCACTTTCTGCCATAAGGGTGGTGTCATCTGCATATCTGAGGTTATTGATATTTCTCCTGGCAATCTTGATTCCAGCTTGTGCTTCTTCCAGTCCAGCGTTCTCACGATGTACTCTGCATAGAAGTTAAATAAGCAGGGTGACAATATACAGCCTTGATGTACTCCTTTTCCTATTTGCAGCCAGTCTGTTGTTCCATGTCCAGTTCTAACTGTTGCTTCCTGACCTGCATATAGGTTTCTCAAGAGGCAGGTCATGTGGGCTGGTATTCCCATCTCTTTCAGAATTTTCCACAGTTTATTGTGATCCACACAGTCAAAGGCTTTGGCATAGTCAAGAAAGCAGAAATAGATGTTTTTCTGGAACTCTCTTGCTTTTTCCACGATCCAGCAGATGTTGGCAATTTGATCTCTGGTTCCTCTGCCTTTTCTAAAACCAGCTTGAACATCAGGAAGTTCACAGTTCATGTATTGCTGAAGCCTGGCTTGGAGAATTTTGATCATTACTTTACTAGCGTGTGAGATGAGTACAATTGTGTGGTAGTTTGAGCATTCTTTGGCATTGTCTTTCTTTGGGATTGGAATGAAAACTGACCTTTTCCAGTCCTGTGGCCACTGCTGAGTTTTCCAAATTTGCTGGCATGTTGAGTGCAGCACTTTCACAGCATCATCTTTCAGGATTTGGAATAGCTCAACTGGAATTCCATCACCTCCACTAGCTTTGTTCGTAGTGATGCTTTCTAAGGCCCACTTGACTTCACATTCCAGGATGTCTGGCTCTAGGTGAGTGATCACACCATTGTGATTATCTGGGTCGTGACGATCTTTTTTGTACAGTTCTTCTGTGCATTCTTGCCACCTCTTCTTAATATCTCCTGCTTCTGTTAGGTCCATACCATTTCTGTCCTTTATCGAGCCCATCTTTGCATGAAATGTTCCCTTGGTATCTCTAATTTTCTTGAAGAGATCTCTAGTCTTTCCCATTCTATTGTTTTCCTCTATTTCTCTGCAGTGATCACTGAGGAAGGCTGATATGAGGACATATCTAAGTTATCGAGAGCTGACTGCCTCCCCCAGTGTTCTTTAAAGCTTGAAAATGATTATATGAGAAAGGTGCAGAAGAAAAATAAAAAGATTATTAGGAAAGAAGCACACAGAAGGTGAATTACATCAAAACATGACATCACGTGCGTTTTGGGGTATGACTTAAACATTGGTATTCTTAGAGGCGTCACCTCCCTCCCTATGACTTCTTGGAGGTGAAGAGCTCTCCCATCAGTGCAGAGGACTCTTGTATGTTGTCATTTCTATGTAGAATCAGCTGAGGAGCTGCTTAAATGGGTGTGTTCTGTGTTTGACTTGGTTGTGACACTTTGAAGAACTTTAAGGGTATGCCCTACATAATTTAATTCAGTTCTCCATTTCTCTGTCTGAATTTTTTTTCTTTTCTTTTTTGGCATCTCATAGCATGCAAAACTTCCAGGACCAGGGGTCGAAAATGTGCCCCTGCAGCGGAAACACTGAATCATAACCACTGGACCATTATGGAACCCTCTGTCTGAATAGTTTAATATTGAATGTTTAGAGGAAATTTAGAACTGCTCCCAAATGCATTGAAGTGTAGTTTCATTCATAATGTAGGTAAATTTTTAGGAGAAGGAAACTTCGCTCCTTGATACAATTTAACAAATATATTTTCCTTCAGAAGTAAGAAGGAAAATGCGTTTTAATCCCTGGTTGTGTCATAGATATTATTCTTTAAAATGTCTCCTAAGTTAAGAAAGGAGTTATCTGAATGCTTTCCTATGGCAGAGTATTTTAAAATGACCATACTTTCTTTGTGTGATTTTGGGAAGATTATAGAATAATTTCAGTAGAGTTGGGACAGAATTTCTAGGTTAGAGTTTGTTGGGGGAAATTTGAAGTGAATTTTCCTTTTACATTAATTAGTTTAGATTGTTTGAAGTTCCCAAACTATCCCCTTTAATTCTATCACACAGTCCCTTTTAAAATATTAAAATAATTTTTCCAACCTTTTCCACTGTCTTTGAGAAAATTAATTATGAGGTTATCATAACTTAATTCAGGGTTTAATTATCATTTACCTGGATAAAATTGCTTTCTAATATGGGAGGAGATACAAAAGGGGCGTATTCTCCTCCATTCAACATATTTTGAAGCTCTCCTGGATCCTTGGAGTCTGGGACACAGATGTCATCTTTCTCATCGATCCTTGTGGGAGATTTCCTGTTACTCTTCTTCATTGTGCTTACGTATAAACCTCAGGAAAATGAAGGAATGGACGTACAATGAATAGAGACAGAGAACATTTAACATAATAATTAAGTTGCCTTACTTATTCATTAATTCAACATATTTTATCCACATTGAGGGTATTCCAGGCACTGTGCTGGGCGCTGGAGATCCATCTGAATCAGACATAATACGCCTGCCCTCAGACATACTTCCTATTGGCTTAGATGGTAAAGAATCTGCCTGCAGTTCAGGAGACCCAGGTTTGATACCTAGGTTGGGAAGATCCCCTGGAGAAGGCAGTGGAAACCCACTCCAATATTCTTGCCTGGAGAAACCCATGGACAGAGGAGCTTGGCGGGGTTGCAAAGAGTCGGATACGACTGAGCGACTAACACTTTCACTCACATGTAGGTCACTCTCTCTGAAGAGACAGAGTAAGCAAGTGAAAAAGAAAATGTTGGATGATAAGGGTTACAAAGACTCTGGATCAGATCCATATGACAAAAAAGTGTCTGGGGTGTTGTGCTAGCAACAGGAATTAGGGTGGTGAGGGGAAGACTCTCAGCATATTTCCCCCTACCCAAACCATTATTTTCTATCTTCCCAATAATACTACCACTATCCTTCCTGTATTGCATAGGTCTCAAGCCCTTTTATTGTAAGTAAAGGGCTTACTAACCTGAGACCATTTCTTCCTAAAACATTCATCTATGACTGAGGCTTAGTGAACAGTGGATTCTGTCTAGTCACTGACAGCTCTGCATCTCCTGCTGTCTCTCTGCTCTCTCTTCACAACTGCTTCAACAAACACAGTGGCTCTACATCATTGGATTTGATCTTTCATCTGCCAGAAATCACAGAATTCCAACAAGGGAACAAGGCCCCAGAAGGCAATTCTGTTCAAGTCTTCAAAAGATCACTCATTCCCCTTCACAAACTCCATGGCAGTTCAGAGGAAGGGTCCTTAATTGGCAAGTGGTAAGCCCTGAATATTTATTTCCACCTCAGTCCTTTCTCAGAGATCCTTCTCTTCCTTTCCCTGGCCAAGCTAGAGGGTAGTGAACGTGTCTCATCTCCTTCCCAGCCAAAGCTTGGGGGCACAGAGACCACTGCTGCTTGATAGCCCATGAATATGTGACTCCGCGAATTTCCCATCAGACCTTCTGCTGTTGACAACACAATGTCCCCTTCCCAGCCCAACTTCAGTGCATCTTACATGAACACAGGGGAAGTAAAATTAGCCAAGAGGAAGTGAGAGTCCAGAGGAGCCAAAACGTAGATAGAATGAGACAGAAGAAAGATCATTCAGGAATAAAAGAGAGAGAGAAAATGACAAGCTGAAACAGAGAGGATCAGATCAGATCAGATCAGTCACTCAGTCGTATCTGACTCTTTGCAACCCCATGAATCACAGCACTCCGGGCCTCCCTGTCCATCACCAACTCCCGGAGTTCACTCAGACTCACGTCCATAGAGTCAGTGATGCCATCCAGCCATCTCATCCTCTGTCGTCCCCTTCTCCTCTTGCCCACAATCCCTCCCAGCAACAGAGTCTTTTCCAATGAGTCAACTCTTCGCATGAGGTGGCCAAAGTACTGGAGTTTCAGCTTCAGCATCATTCCTTCCAAAGAAATCCCAGGGCTGATCTCCTTCAGAATGGACTGGTTGGATCTCCTTGCAGTCCAAGGGACTCTCAAGAGTCTTCTCCAACACCATAGTTCAAAAGCATCAATTCTTTGGCGCTCAGCCTTCTTCACAGTCCGACTCTCACATCCATACATGACCACAGGAAAAACCATAGCCTTGACTAGACGAACCTTTGTTGGCAAAGTAATGTCTCTGCTTTTGAATATGCTATCTAGGTTGGTCATAACTTTCCTTCCAAGGAGTAAGCGTCTTTTAATTTCATGGCTGCAGTCACCATCTGCAGTGATTTTGGAGCCCAGAAAAATAAAGTCTGACACTGTTTCCACTGTTTCCCCATCTATTTCCCATGAAGTGATGGGACTGGATGCCATGATCTTTGTTTTCTGAATGTTGAGCTTTAAGCCAACTTTTTCACTCTCCTCTTTCACTTTCATCAAGAGGCTTTTTAGTTCCTCTTTACTTTCTGCCATAAGGGTGGTGTCATCTGCATATCTGAGGTTATTCATATTTCTCCCAGCAATCTTGACTCCAGCTTGTGTTTCTTCCAGTCCAGCGTTTCTCATGATGTACTCTGCATGTAAGTTAAAGAAGCAGGGTGACAATATACAGCCTTGACAAACTCCTTTTCCTATTTGGAACCAGTCTGTTGTTCCATGTCCAGTTCTAACTGTTGCTTCTTGACCTGCATACAAATTTCTCAAGAGGCAGGTCATGTGGTCTGGTATTCCCATCTCTTTCAGAATTTTCCACAGTTTATTGTGATCCACATAGTCAAAGGCTTTGGCATAGTCAAGAAAGCAGAAATAGATGTTTTTCTGGAACTTTCTTGCTTTTTCCATGATCCAGCAGATGTTGGCAATTTGATCTCTGGTTCCTCTGCCTTTTCTAAAACCAGCTTGAACATCAGGAAGTTCACGGCTCACATATTGCTGAAGCCTGGCTTGGAGAATTTTGAGCATTACTTTACTAGCATGTGAGATGGGGCAATGTGTGGTAGTTTGAGCATTCTTTGGCATTGTCTTTCTTTGGGATTGGAATGAAAACTGACCTTTTCCAGTCCTGTGGCCACTGCTGAGTTTTCCAAATTTGCTGGCATATTGAGTGCAGCACTTTCACAGCATCATCTTTCAGGATTTGAAATAGCTCAACTGGAATTCCATCACCTCCACTAGCTTTGTTCGTAGTGATGCTTTCTAAGGCCCACTTGACTTCACATTCCAGGATGTCTGGCTCTAGGTCAATGATCACACCATCGTGATTATCTGGGTCATGAAGATCTTTTTTGTACAGTTCTTCTGTGTATTCTTGCCATCTCTTCTTAATGTCTTCTGCTTCTGTTAGGTCCCTACCATTTCTGTCCTTTGTCGAGCCCATCTTTGCATGAAATGTTCCTTTGGTATCTCTGATTTTCTTGAAGAGATCCCTAGTCTTTCCCATTCTGTTGTTTTCCTCTATTTCTTTGCATTGATTGCTGAAGAAGGCTTTCTTATCTCTTCTTGCTATTCTTTGGAACTCTGCATTCAGATGTTTATATCTTTCCTTTTCTCCTTTTTTTCCCTTCTCTTCTTTTCACAGCTATTTGTAAGGCTGCTGTAAAGAGCAATATTGCATAGGAACGTGGAATGTCAGGTCCATGAATCAAGGCAAATTGGAAGTGGTCAAACAAGAGATGGCAAGAGTGAATGTTGACATTCTAGGAATCAGCGAACTGAAATGGACTGGAATGGGTGAATTTAACTCAGATGACCATTATATCTACTACTGCGGGCAGGAATCCCTCAGAAGAAATGGAGTGGCCATCATGGTCAACAAGAGAGTCCAAAATGCAGTACTTGGATGCGATCTCAAAAACAACAGAATGATCTCTGTTCGTTTCCAAAAACCATTCAATATCACGGTAATCCAAGTCTATGCCCCAACCAGTAACTCTGAAGAAGCTGAAGTTGAACGGTTCTATGAAGATCTACAAGACCTTTTATAACTAACACCCAAAAAAGATGTCCTTTTCATTATAGGAGACTGGAATGGAAAAGTAGGAAGTCAAGAAACACCTGGAGTAACAGGCAAATTTGGCCTTGGAATACGGAATGAAGCACGGCAAAGACTAATAGAGTTTTGCCAAGAAAATGCACTGGTTATAACAAACACCCTATTCTAACAACACGAGAGAAGACTCTATACATGGACATCACCAGATGGTCAACACCGAAATCAGATTGATTATATTCTTTGCAGCCAAAGATGGAGAAGCTCTATACAGTCAGCAAAAACAAGACCAGGAGTTGACTGTGGCTCAGACCATGAACTCCTTATTGCCAAATTCAGACTTAAATTGAAGAAAGTAGGGAAAACCACTAGACCATTCAGGTATGACCTAAATCAAATCCCTTATGATTATACAGTGGCAGTGAGAAATAGATTTAAGGGCCTAGATCTGATAGATAGAGTGCCTGATGAACTACGGAATGAGGTTCATGACATTGTACAGGAGACAGGGATCAAGACCATCCCCATGGAAAAGAAATGCAAAAAAGGAAAATGGCTGTCTGGGGAGGGCTTACAAATAACAGAGAGGATGGAAAACAATAATCAGCCACATTTATTTAGTTCTTGCTTTGTGGTACGCTATAACAGCTTTATGTGTGCTATCTCATTTGATTCTAAAAGCAATATGAAGCAGCATTATTAAGATGCTCATTTTATACATCATGAGGCTTGGAGAGGGAAAGTAACTTAGCTGAGCTTTTAAGTCCCCACATCACGAATCAGAACCTCTCAGACTGATGAGAGGAGTTTATGTCATTGCCTACGGTTCAGTTCTGCCTTGAGTGCTTGGAAAGATGGACAGGAATAATAATACAAGGAAGAAGGAAGTGAGAGGTTGGAGGAGGGAAGATGGATGAAAACATCAATTGGATTATTGGGGGCCTAAATATATGGGGATCTCCTAGGATATGACAAGAAATCATAAGAAAAGCACACTTTCAGATGAGAGAAAGGATGACAGAGGAAGGAAAGCAAAGGTCAGCAGGCTTTCAGGTCAGGGTCATCAGCAATATCACAGCAGCTATTCACCCTCCATTTCCCAGAGCAAGTGTCATGTCACTTTCATCCCTCTCAGCCCAGACAGACTCTCTTCTGCCAGTTCCCATGTCGCTGCCTGAGGTCTAGAAGCGTTGATCCCTAAAAGCAATGTCTTTGGTACAGCGTCTTATCTTTCCCAGAAGAGGAAAAGAGAAAAAGAAAGCCTGGAGGGACTCCCTGGTGGTCCAGTGGCTAAGACTCCATGTTCCCAATGCAGGGGGCCCAGATGTGATCCCTAATCAAGGAACTAGATCTCACACGCTGCAAGTAAGAGTCTGCATGTTGCAACCAAAGTATCCCATATACCGCAACTAAGACCTGGTACAGCTAAAAACAAAAAAGAAAAGCCTGAGAAGGAGAGCTAAAGGCAGAGAGATCAAGAGAAGTAGTTCCATGTGGTCCCCTCCTAACCCCCATATGCACCATCAACTCTTACCTCAACTCAGGGCCAAGCCACAATCCTTTTGGAGGCAAAGTTTTAACTCACTTCAGTTTGGGCTTCCTCTTTTTCATGATGAAGTCTTTTGTGAAGGAAACAAAAATGGAAAATAAGGCATATATAAAGGAAGAAAATGTCAACACTAATCCTTACTTTCATTTCACACATGAGATCCATGCCTTAGAAAGAGTTTCATTAACTCTATGAGTGGTCAGAGAGCTCCTGTCTATATTTGAGCTGAGCTGTTTTCGATGGTCTTGATCATGGCTTTCGGTGAGTAGAGCCAGACAATCATGAGTATGTAGCTTGCAGCAGGCCTGAAACTGCCAAATAAGTGAAATCGTGGGTTCCTATAGTCAGTGAGGATATTTGGTAATATGAGGTGGCTAGTAATATAGACTCAAATAACCATTGTGCAATGTAGGGTCCTGAGAAGCCTGGGTATTTCTTCCTATAAAGAGCCAGAGCACCCTATTCAACCCTCTAGATTCCCAACTGGTAGTTGTGTATATGCATACACTTACACAGGCTCATCTCACCACTTCATCACTAGTGTGCAGTTCTTATGCCATATATTGAGAATCACTGTAGACAATCCTTTTTCCTCTCCATAAAATTCTGAAGTAACCCCCTTCAGGAATACTTGGGACCAGACCAACTACAAGTGTAATTGCTCTCAGAACTCAAGTGCTGTAAGACCAGCGTGGAAACTGGTGTGGTGGGGATATAAAGGATTCTGGAGTCAGACACGAGGTTCGTATTTGGGCTCTGTCACCGGCTCCTTTGTGACCCTGGCATGTTACTTAACATCTCTGAGATTAATTTCCTCATCTGTACAATGAGGATAAAACCATCCGCCTCAACTCAGTGTTGGGCCCACCGGACACAATGATGCTTAAAAAAACACTGACCAGCATGCCTACCACACAGGGAGCACCTGCATGGTGCTCACACTGATGCACCACACCTGACCCCGCGTCCAGAGGTACACTCTCCCCATTGTTTGCTGAACTGGGTTCCTTCTTGATCACCATTAGTTTCATAGTTCCCAAGTTTCATTCATTCTACGGAATGCATTTTTCCTCAGCTTAAGAACTGAAATGGAGTATGTCTTGTGATCACTCTTCACAGGGTGTGTGTGTGTGTGTGTGCAGGGGGGAAAGAATCTCCTGGTGGTTGTCACTTGGCTGCATATGTCATGGTTGTTCATGTTAAATTATATACAAAGGTTGTACTACCTGGGTTACATTTAATTGCCATTTAAAATGTGATCTTAATGAATATCTTGGAGTCTCTTGTTGACCCTTTCTGGTAAGATTAAGAAAGTTTCAGTGTAAAACTCGCAGAATGCACATCAGAGGCTTGGAAGAAGGCCCCAGAGACTAGAGTGGAGCACTCCTCTAAGAAACAGAGGGTGAGGGCACAGAGGGTGATAGATAAATACCATGTGGAAAATTCCAAGCTGTAAGAAAGCACTGAGTTATATAAGTAGCTGCATTTTTCTTTCTCATTGGCCCATAAAATAATATGTTATAAACAATGGATTTTAGATTTGATAAAATGTAGTAGTTGACTCTTGCTCATCCAGAAATGGGTGATAAAGTGCACATTAAAAAAAATCACTCTGACAAAGTGACAACATCCACATGTTGGAGGGTGTACCTGCTGTGCACAAACGCATACTATTCTGTATAGGCCCTGTGGCCCTTTCCCAGTGCAGTCATTTATGTGGCTCCCAGAATCCCTGGATATGAGAAAAAAGCCTCCAGAGGGCAAATGATCTCTCAGGGGAACAAGAGCAGCTTGGATCCAGGGCCACCGAGAGGGAGGAGAGAATAGAGGAAGGAAGGGTTCCAGGGGACTGGCCACCAAGAGCAGGCCTGGCCTCTCGCATCCGCTTTGAACCGTGGAACAAAGGGTGGGATCAGCCAAGGAGCAGGAAATGAAATAGACTCTTTTATCTTCTCTGATGTGATGGGATTTTTGACAATTGTCTGTTGCTAAGCAAGTTCTGGAAATGCTTTGGTACTTTCGGATTGTGCGTATGGCTGGTAAATGTGTGTGAAGGTTAACTAGTTTTGCTGTAACTGTGGTTTGAGATGAACACTTTGTACACCAAAGCCCCCATCCCTAATCTCTTCAGTTACCTCGGTTAATTAGTCGGGACAGCAGTATTTAACAATTCCTAAAGTGTATGAATTCTTCTGTGAAACCAGTTGTGTGGCTGTGCACGCACACAACACATTTTGTCAGTGCTTCAAAAGCAGGGTCAGCTGCTTACTAGGCTTACTCTTAATACCTAAAGATAGTATTAAAGTTTTGGTATAGCTCTGTCTATATCAATATATATGTATTTCTCTCTCTCTGTATATATATCCATAGACATATATACCCTATATCTGTAAAACTAGAAGTTTTAAAATTGCTTCATATATGTAATATATACTAATATTTTCCCATGACATTAAATATCAGTATTTTTTTAAAAAAACAGCAGTAGTTACTAATCATAGTGTGGACCTGTATGGAACATCACAATCTCCTGTAAGATTTACCAGAACAAATTGCACCCAATGGTTCAACTGGTGTTTGGGAAAAGATTTTCCCTCAAAGAGCAGTAGATGACTCTAGGTTCACCCTCTGAAGGGCCCCTGTGCTCTGCTGCGCTTTCTCATGGGGGGATCACGACGAGCAGCCGCTCATAGACCCCAGCGTCTTAGCCAAAGAGCAACCCTTTCAGAAATAATGTGATTAACTCTGGTGATTCACAATAACTCTAAGTTGTGTAGGCTGGGCTTTCACAGGTGGTTTTTGTCTTTCTAATAATTTTATCCATGGATAGGTTTTCCAAATAGTTTTATTGAGATATAATTTATGTACCATCAACTTCACTCATTTAAAGGGTTAGTAAATTCGCTGATTTTTGGTGCGTTTACAGAGTTGTGCAGTTGGCACCATAATCTCCGAATCTTACTTTTAGAACATTTTCATCATCATCCATGGATAACGTTTTAGTCAGGATAAATGTAAAACATGAATAATGCATTTATCTCTCTCTTGGATCACGCTGTGACTGTTGAATTGTCAGAGTGAATCATGTGAACATGGCCCTGATAATGAAAAGTCAGAGCAGAGCTGTTGTGGGGGAAATTGGCAAAAGCTGAATATTAATAAGCTGAACATTTATAGATTCTATGAAAATATTTTAAGAGTAAAAGAAGACTATTTATGCAAATTCTTTATGAAAGTTGATACTATTTTGCTTTACTACTATTACATGTGCAGTAGAGGTCTGTCTACAATATAGAAGTCAAGCAAAAAATAAATTTTAGTATTAAAAATAGCTTAATCACATTAAAGGGTCAATGAATGTATGGATTATGGCTTTACAATAAATATGTGCTGAATTAATGTGTGAATTAAAGCAGAGAAACAAAGTAGGGTTGCTATAGGCCACCGTGGAAACACTAGCGTCATTTCACAGATTCACAGAACGCTTTGTTATATTATATTGTACAAGGATGGTGCATTCGTTTTCACCATCTAAGTTTATATTTTTTCCAATAATCTATGCCTTTCACCAGGCCCATTAAATGTCTTATACATCTAATTAAGCAAGTGAGATACGGAATGATATTACAGAGAAAGTTGTTTTGTGTGTTGTGGAGCGAGGACAACATAAAGGAATCGAGTTCTATTTGAGATGAACCCTACTTTATCCTACCACTTGCAGATTCTTTGCATCCCTTATTTCTTTTAAAAAACCAATATAATATTGTAAAGTGCTGCTGCTGCTGCTGCTAAGTCACTTCAGTCGTGTCCGACTCTGTGAGACCCCATAGACGGCAGCCCACCAGGCTCCCCCGTCCCTGGGATTCTCCAGGCAAGAACACTGGAGTGGGTTGCCATTTCCTTCTCCAGTGCATGAAAGTGAAAAGTGAAAGTGAAGTCGCTCAGTCGTGTCCGACTCTTAGCTACCCCATGGACTGCAGCCCACCAGGCTCCTCGGTCCATGGGATTTTCCAGGCAAGAGTACTGGAGTGGGGTGCCATTGCCTTCTCCGATATTGTAAAGCAAAAAATAAGAATAAAAAAAATAATTAGTGCTTTATCCCCTCAGTTTTTCTTGTTTCTCTTTTTAGTTCCAGTTAAGTGGAGATTAATTCAGCAGATAGTTAAATCAGATTGTACTTTTCTGCAGAACTATAGTACAGATTTTCATCTGAAAAGTATTGTTGGCTACTTTTAGTAAAACAAAACAGATTCCAAACTAAATCTGATTACAGACCAGAAACCAATGCCAGGATTTTAATGGGGAAACCAAGCACAGAGAAGCAATGAGAAATTGTAACATTTCAGGGATGGAATTACTTCAGCTTTGCTCTAGACTTCCATGATGTCACTAGGACCTCCCCCATCTGGGTAATGTTTCAAGAAAGACCAAGGCCCTATTAGTGCTAAAAATAGTATAGCTATAAGGTCTCTTCACCCTGTGATGGTGATGATGATGTGGTTATTGGTTACTGGGAAATTTCTGGACGTTTGGCAGCTTGAGTTTTAATGGAAATTGGGAAGTGGAGAGAGTGGGAGCCAATGTAGAAGTGGTTTTGGTAGTTCTTCTGACCACTGAAATCAGAGAGGGTTTCTATAAATGTCCCTGAAAATGTTCTATGTGTTGGCTGCTTACTACTTTCATGGAGGCTTTGCCCTACCCTCACTGGCATTTTATTCTAAAACATTTTCAAAGCTGCACCAAAGCTGAAAGAATTCCACAGTGAACACCCAGGTACTGACATGTAGATTCTCCTGTCTTTTCCTTGTGTGAGTGTTGTTTCTGTAATTATGTGAAAGCTCTTGAATGACAGGTTTACCTGTCACATATTGGAGCTGGTCTCTGTAATACTACTCGGCGCTTGGAGATTCATTCCTTGTAGCACTTTGAAGCAAAGCATTTACTTAGATTTCCCCCCAAGATTCTTAACACAGTAATAAACGCATTTTTAGATTGGTCCATCAAAATCCTAGGTTGCAATTGTAGTTGAATCTGAGATGATCTAACTGTTATGGGCCCCCTCTCTTCTGACAATGTGGCTCCAACGAACCTTTCAGCTTTGAACAGAAAAACCCTGTGTTCCAGATCTCTCCCATTTGAATGATCTAAAACGACTATCTCCATAAACTCATTCAATTCAGTCACTTGTGGGAGAAAACCGGGGTAACAGTTTGAAAAATCAGAATTTAACAATCATCCAGAAAACTTGTTTTAAACAAAGTCTCACATTATGTTTAAGAAGTTCAACAGGTATTAAGAATCTGAGATTTCTTGTTTGTTCCAGTTGAAACCAGAAGGAAATGAAACTATAAAGGAAAAGGCAAAGACGGAAAGAGGGTAGACATTTTGTTCTCCCTCAGGTTCACACTAAAGTAGCCGGAAGCAGGCAGTCACTTACTGTGGAGAAGTGAGGATGAATTAGATCTCTGGAGATCTCCTGGATGTCTACTAGGAGAATAGTCTCCAAATAGCACGTTTTCAACTCTTCTCACATTTCTTTGGCAGAAGGTGCTTTCAGTCTACTGGGCAGGCAACTAACCACTTAGTAAAGAACACAGGAGGCCAGGCTGCCCTGGCATTGTTCTCAGGCTCCCGCATCATAAACAGCTGACATCGTCTCTGAAGTAAGAGCAGAGCAGCCCTGAAAGTAGCCCCTGGGCTTAGATGTGGCCAGCACTCCTGGGGAGCCCGCACAGCTCCGGAGCTGCAGTTCTAGTTGCTGTGTGAAGATTTCAGAGGCTTCCTGGAGAGAGAAGACCATTTAGTCACAGGATCACCATGGAAAAGACACTGTACGGAGGAGTTGAAAACACTATCATTTATCATTCAAGTGATAATTTGTCCTTCGATCTAACTACATCCCAATTTTCAGAGACCTTAAACATACTAATATTTAGGCCACTTTGAGCTTCTGTGAAGAAAAACTTCAAAAGAAGGTGATATTCTTAGAGGGCAGAAGCCTCTTTATACCTCAGTTCAGTTTAGTCTCTCAGTTGTGTCCAACTCTTTGTGATCCCATGAACTGCAGCACGCCAGACCTCCCTGTCTATCACCAACTCCCAGAGTTTACTCAGACTCATGTCTATCGAGCTGGTGATGCCATCCAGCCATCTCATCCTCTGTCGTCCCCTTTTCCTTCCGCCTTCAATCTTTCCCAGCATCGGGGGTCTTTTCCAATGAGTCAACTCTTCGCATGAGGTGGCCAAAGTATTGGAGTTTCAGCTTCAGCATCAGTCCTTCCAATGAACACCCAGGACTGATCTCCTTTAGGATGGACTGGTTGGATCTCCTTGCAGTCCAAGGGACTCTCAAGAGTCTTCTCCAACACCACAGTTCAAAAGCATCAATTCTTTAGCACTCAGCTTTCTTTATAGTCCAACTCTCACATCCATACATGACCACTGGAAAAACCAGTGTTTTTCCTTTGTTGGAAAAGTAATGTTTCCGCTTTTTAATAGGCTGTCTAGGTTGGTCATAACTTTTCTTCCAAGGAGTAAGCATCTTTTACTTTCATAAAGCATCTTTATACCTCAGCTTCTAGTACATTCTGACCCAGGCTGTGGCAGGCACCCAACCCAGCAATTGTTTGTTGGATGAACGAATGAATGTAATGAAGCACACGGCATCTCTCTCTGAAGATCTCCTCCCTCTTGAAGAAACGTGATTATTTGTCTTTGCTTTTCTGTGTGGCTTTCCTGTCAGACTGTCCTTCTTCACCTTTGCGTTATGGTTGAGGGCTGCAGGTGCTCACCCGTCTAGCCACCTGCTCACCTGCTCCTGAGGATGGAAGAGCATAAGTGGGATAGTAACCAATCACTCAGGACTGGAGGGTGTTACCTCGGTGAATTCGCTTCACTTGGGTCACCATATTGCAGGCTCAAACACTTGCTTTGCACAGAGAACATTCAGTCTCTCATCATCTGAGTTTTTGAGTGGATAATAGGGTTCCTATTTCCTTAAGAACTGTTTAACTTCCATTTGGGACCAGGTGCTGGGGTCAGGGAGATTACAGCATCTACTCCCATAGGATATATATCGGGGCAGCTTTCCCAGAATTGAGGACTGGATGTATCATTGGGGTGTCTATTGGTAATATCTTTCCATGTATAACTGGGTCAGTCTGCCAACAAGGACAGCCTCTTCATGTGCGAGATCAAAGGATTTCCTGTTATTTTTGCCTCAAACACTCCCTTTCCTGCTTCTATCCTGAATGTCCTCTTCTGGATGGACAAACTCTTCTTCTAATTGTATGAGTATCATAGGCTAGATTTCTTGTCACTCATTTCTTCATTCAGCATATTTGTTGCATGATCACTGGCCATTTTCCGTGCTTCCTGCATCAGGGCCAGGAAACATTTTTGCATAAATCTGATCTCACCTCTTCCATGTTGTTGTTACTAATTCTGATGTCTTGATGAAATGCTTCCTTTCTCACTTCCTTTTTTTTTTTCCTACCAATATCTTAAAAACGTGAAGAAATAGCAAAGGAGGGAAATAAAAATCATGGTATGTTTTAAATATTCTTCTTTAAAAATTAATGTTTTCTAACATGCACGGAGTACTAAATCATACTTACAACTGTCCTTGGAGATGATGCCATAGTTCTGAGTTCGAGGAACTCTGCTGAAGTGAGGTCCGTGCCAATTAGCCTTCTGCCCTTGTCCCTCATGAGATGTGCCCACTTGCTCATGCCTGCGTGGGGTCCCCTCTGCTGCATGCTCTAAGCATGGGATATGAAGTTTTCTTTTCAGCTTCTGTCTCTGGCTCCCTGCTGAGTACTATCCAAGGTCACTTCTGTCGGTAAGTTTAGTGACGAGTACCTACTATTTCCTAGGCGCCCTATCAAGCTGGGGCTATAGAGGTGAACAGTCTCTGCCATCAAGTGGAGGAGGGGTGGTGCCAACGGGGTGCAGTGAGAAGTGGAAGCACAGAGATGGGCCGCTGAGTCCAATCTGGGGATTTAGGGAAGGGTTTCTGGAAGAGTTAGTGTCCAAGGTTAATCTTGAAAGATTAGCAGCCTGAGCAAAGGCACTGAGGCATAAAATGACACGGCTTGAAGGGGAAACTGCAAATGGTTTGGTGTTAAGTGAAGCGGGAGGGGGAAAATGAATGTGGATGACGGAGGGGCTAGATCATGGAGGACTTTAACTGCCCCGACTGGGGCTTGGACTTCATTTGTTGCAGCAGTTTTCTCATAAGGAGTTTTAGTACAGAGAGATTTATGCTCTGGATCAATCACTTTGGTAGCAGCGTGAAGGGTGAATTCAGGGAGGGCAATTCCAGAGGCGTACAGATGAAGATGGCAGCAGTGGGACTAGAAATGAGTGGGTTAATGTAGGAACTATTAGTAGAGTTGACAGAACTTAGTGACTAATCAGATGTGGGAAGTGAAAAGAAAGAATGACTCAGAGGTTTCTGGTTTGGGAAACTTGGGTAAATGGTGGTGCCATTAACCAGGAAATAAAATACAGGCAGAGGAACAGGTGTAGGAGGCAGGGAGGGTGGGTTCCGTGTGTGCAGGAGCCCCTGTCTAGAGTGGGGCCTTGTATTCAACAGGTGTTTACTAAATAAGTCTTGTTTTCTTTTTAAACCTTCAGCGGCTTCCCATGCTATCAGGCTATTTGACATATATCATAACACCCAAGAGCCTATACACGTGTGGGCATGATCTCGCTTCATCCTGGCTTCAGTTGTCTCCAGCTATATTTTATATCCCGCCCCCTCCCTCATCATGCTTCAGTCTCCTTTCTGGAGTTGTATTCTTTAAGCCCTTTCCTCTGCCTGAATGCTTTTCTCTCAGTTAACATGAAGTGCTTATTTTCTGCTCTGAGCTCAAATATCACCTGCTTAGAGAACCCTTTCCTCAGTTCCTGGACAAGTGATTGCCTCCCAGCGCCAAATCCACCACTGTATTCCACAGTGCTGAATACAGAGCTGGGGCTGGAACTCAGCTAACTACATTTCTCTTTTTTCTTTGCCAGCTGGCTTCCTGCTAGGTTCAACAATAGGCTGCATTAGACTACAGGGAACTTGGAAAGCAGAGGGTGGGAAGAAGGGACTTATGTTCCTTCTGGATTGTTTTTTGATTCTCTGCGTGTCACCCTGGCAATGGCAACTGGTTCTAGCTATTCAACATCTGGGCAGTGCCCTTTCCTTGGAGGGTTGAGCCCTACCTCCCACGGATCTGACCTATGAGCTTCCAGATTCTGATAATGCTAACCTTTTCCTCCCATCTCCCCAGCCCTAGCTGTGCTATCTGCTTCCCATAGTTATTATCTCTGACATCTCAGTTTCCTTTGTGCTTTTCCAGATGTCCAACACAAATTTAACTTGGTGCTCCTACACTGAAGTCTCAGTGTGAGTTCTGCCTTTCTTAACTGCTGGACCCTGACACTACTGAAGATGATTCAGGCCTCCATCCAGCTACTTTTAAACATATAACAGGATTTTCTTCATAGACTTCTCATAATCTGTATTTACATTTTTTTTTGCTTTTTCATCATGTCTCCTTTTGGATACTAGAGTTTTTGTCTCATTTATCATTGTATCCCTGGAGTCTATCATGGAGTCTGGCATACTGTAGGAACTTAATATATGCTTGTTAAAGAAATTATTGAATTATTACAAAAGACTACAGGAGAAATATTGCTGACTGTAAAAAAATAGCCATACTTGAGCAATTTTTTAACCTCTTGGTTAAAAAATTAATGAACTCTATAATAATGCAACTCTATAACAGAGAGTGGAGGTCCATGCTTCTTATAAGGCTGTTAGAATACAATGCATTATTTAACACAGATCCATCATCATTGGGATAACAAGATACACAATTTATTTTCTTTGAATTTTATACTTACATAAATCCCCACTTTCTATAACTAGGAATGATAATAACTTACCTATTAGGGTTTCATGAAGATCAGGAGTTAGTTATGGGTTAGATCCAGAAAGTTTTGTTGGTTAGAAAATAACTTCAAAAATAAAAGCCAACCAAAGAATCAACTTGCTGTAACATGCAACATCACTTAATAGCATTTATTTTACAATCTTTTATTTAAATATCAACTATAATACTAAGACAATCAATCATAATATGCCATATATGCATAATTCTAAAATGTTCAGTTGCTCAATCGTGTCCAACTGTTTGCAACCCCATGGACTGCAGAACACCAGGCTTCCCGGTCCTTCACCATCTTCCAGAGCTTGCTCAAACTCATGTCCATCGAGTCAGTGATGCCATCCAACCATCTCATCCTCTGTCGTCCCCTTGTCGTCCTGCCTTCAATCTTTCCCAGTATCTTCACATCAGGTGGCCAAAGTATTGAAGCTTCAGTTTCAGCATCAGTCTTCCTAATGAATATTGAGGACTGATTTCCTTTAGGATGGACTGGTTTAATCTCCTTGCAGTCCAAGGGACTCTCAAGAGTCTTCTGCAACACCACATTCAAAAGCATGATGGTCCAACTCTCACATCCATACATGACCACTGGAAAAACCATAGCCTTGACTAGATGGACATTTATTGGCAAAGTAATGTCTCTGCTTTTTAATGTGCTGTCTAGGTTGGTCATAGTATTTCTTCCAAGGAGCAAGCGTCTTTTAACTTCATGGCTGCAGTCACCATCTGCACTGATTTTAGAGCCCAAGAAAATAAAGTCTGTCACTGTTTCCATTGTTTCCCCATCTATTTGCCATGAAGTGATGGGACTGAATGCCATGATCTTCGTTTTTTGAATGTTGAGTTTTAAGCCAGTTTTTTCATTCTCTTCTTTTACCTTCATCAAGATGCTCTTCATTTCCTCTTCGCTTTCTGCCATAAGGGTGATGTCATCTGCATATCTGAGGTTATTGATATTTCTCCTGGCAATGTTGATTCCAACCTGTGCTTCATCCAGCCTGGCATTTGGCATTCTAAATTAATTTTGCTCAAATAAATGCAAATAGATTATATGACATGGACTTTCCCTGTGCCAAGTGGAACAATCGATCTTTAACTTTATAATTAAATTTGCCTTGAATCTACTTCAAATGTGTATTTTATTATTTTTTTTACCTTCTCTAACTCAGAAGGAAGAATGTTCCTTTCCTTCTCCAGCCTAAATGGGCCATCAGGATCCTTAAATGCAACTCTTCCTTCCTCTTCTTTCTCCACCTGGAACCGTACTCTCAGATTTTTAATATGCCCACTACTATTGTTTCTCCTTTCTCAGAACTCACAAAAATCTTTCCCCATCTTGTTACTGGTTCAGGCCACCATGCTGTGCCTGTCTTTCTTTTCTCATGCCCATGTTTCAAATAATTCAGTCATGATTTCTATTTTGCTATCTGGTTTTTGCCTTTCACTCAGGATTGAAATTGCACTCTTGTAGCTCACAAATGATTGCCTGATCAGTAGATTCTTTTGAGCCCTCATCCTTCTTGACATTTCTTTTTGACAGTTGATTATTCTTCCTGGTGACTCAGAGGTAAAGAATCTGTCTGCAATGCAGGAGACCTGGGTTCCATCCCTGGGTCGGGAAGATCTCCTGGAGAAGGAAATGGTTACCCACTCCAGAATTCCATGGGCAGAGTGGCCTGGTAGGCTACAGTCAATGGGGTTGCAAAGAGTCGGACATGACCTAGCAACTAACACACATCCTTCCTTCTTGAAACTCTCTTCCCTGGTTTTGGGATATTACAGCACCCTGTTTCATCTGTTCTACAGTTTTTCCTTTCATTCCATTCATGGCTTTTTCCAGCAACACTCCAAAATAAGATGCTCCGCAAGCCTGTCCTGTTAGCAAGTCCTTTTTTGATAAACTTTCCTATTTACTCTTACATTTCAAATATCACCTTTACATGAGTGATCCCCAAGATTACATTCAGCCAGCATCTCTTTTGTGAAATCCTAACCTATATTTTCAAATGCCAACAGGACATGGCGACCTTAGTGCTCCTCTAGCATCTCAAACACATGTCTAAACTTAGCAGCTCCTGCAGAAAATCCACTTCTCTGACTTTATTTTTTGGTTAATTGTTGAACATGTTCCCAGTCAGCCATGACAAGAGACTGTGAATCATGTCTTCTTTGTCTAACTTCCTTTCCTAAACTTTCCATCACTTACAAAATTCTTTCGATTTTTCCTGTTCAAAGGTGCTTTCAGCTGTCATGACCTTCCCATCACCATCACCTCCACCACTATAGTTAAGGCTGTCATCACTCCTCACCTGCACAATCACGATCAGTTCTTAATTGGTGTCTCTCTTCAGTTTTTCCCCCAATCCAGTCTATCCTATTCAATGCTGCCAGAGCAAATTCCCGCCCCCCCCCCCCCCCAAAAAGGCTCTGATCCTAATACTTCCCTGATGAAGAATCTCTAATGCTCTAATTGTCTCTAGATAATCTAGACTCCTTACCCTGGCATTTGAGAACTTCATAGTATGAGCCTCAAACATGTACTTTTTGGTCTTACAAATATATCAGTTTTCTGTTTCTATGGCTGAGTTTTTAGGAATATGGTTTCTGAAGCCAGGTTGTTAAGTCTGAATCCTGGCTCCTCCTCTTATTAGCTGTGTCACCATGGACAAGTTCCTTAACCTCTCTGTGCCTCAGTTTTCTCCTTATAATAGGAAGAGTAACACAGCGTCACTGTGAAAATGAAACATATGAAGAACACTTAGAAAAGTGAATGGCACGTAGTGAGCTCTGTATAATGTGTTTCATGGAACAAATAGTTACATACACCTACACTTATGTACATATGTCAGAAACTCTAAGGACTTGGGGATGTCAGTAAACAAAACAAACAAAAATCATTGCCCTTGTGGGTCTTACATTCTGTAATAAAAATAAAAATTATTATTAATTATACATAATTCTATTTTTGGAATACCCTCTTTCTGCATTATTCTTACCCCTTGAAATCTTAAAAGGTTCCCATCCGAACACCTCCAACTCTTTAAATCTGAATTACATTAACAGCATTTATCGCATTCTACAATTCTATCATGTACCATGAAATATCAAACACATCAAATATTATGCTTACTTGCACATGTTTTTTAAATCTTTCTTGACAGAGTATAATGTCAGCTTTATCCCTATTCATCCTTGTAAAACTCAAGCACACAGTACATGGTTCATAGATGTTTCTTGGATGAATGGAGGTAAAGAACTCCTTGCATGGGTTTTCATTTGACCTCAACTGACCTTATCTTTTTAAATTGAAAATATACATTTAAAATACAGAACCTTTTATTTTCAACTTTGGAAATATCAAGTATCACTATCAAATATTTATTGTTCACAACTTGACTTTATTCATCACCATCACTTAGCTTCTGGTTCACTAGTAAACTAAGTTTGTTGTTTGGTTTACTAACTATACTCTATAGCATGTTAATGTCCCAGGTTACCACTGTTTGAAAAGTGCCCTTAAGTTTTTGTTAAAGAAGACATTGTGGACAGCATATATTTTAATTGTTGTATTTTCTGTGGTCATACAGATTTTCCCTATTTCTTACTTCTGATCATGATAAAAAAAAGTCCAGGTACTCATTGGAAATTTTTTGGTTCATTACTTATTTTCCCTCCTATTCCAAAAAACTGTAGATATTTGATTTGTTTCTATGACATCTGAAAGAAAAATTTAGTTTCTCCAGCTATGGCTGAGAAGGCCAGAACAACTGCAGGTTCTTCCCTACTTTCTTAGTCTATATTTGTACAATGCTACAGTAATATATAGACTGCTGATGCTAAGTCACTTCAGTCGTGTCCGACTCTGTGCGACCCCATAGACGGCAACCCACTAGGCTCCCCCATCTCTGGGATTCTCCAGCCAAGAACACTGGAGTGGGTTGCCATTTCCTTCTCCAATGCATGAGAGTGAAAAGTGAAAGTGAAGTCGCTCAGTCGTTTAAAAAAAAACTCCTTTATACCACTTTACCTTGCTAAGCCATCTTAACTACTGCTTTTATCCAAGCAGCACCCCATCAGAATGGCATGATAATCTTCTCTCTCTTCTTCTAAATAACAAGGCCAACACAATGGATTTTAAATAATGACCAAGGATTTTTTTTATTCATTAAGTTTCAGTATCATTACAGAAAATGTTATGGTACAGAGTTGTTTAACATTGTTTTTTCTTTGCTCTTGATTTCCACATGAATGCTGGTAACACTAATATCTGTACAAGATCAGTCTTTGATTTTATTTTTTGTTCTGTACAATTTTAAATGTATTGGTTAAAAAGGCTGTCAGCACTTAAGGAAGCATTTTTTCCCCCAGTTTGTTTGTTCAAATAAAAGGTATCCAGTTACTGCCCAAGAGTACTGTGCCACGAGGCTACTGGGACGAGAGACGCTCCTCCCCGGACGCTCTGTGGGGATGGCGCTCCTTGAGGCAGGGCGGGCCGCCACCCAGTCACTCTTTGTTTGGCACTGTGCACATAAACACGAGATACATGGTAAAGAACAAGCAGAAGCTCTCCGTAAAGCAGTTATGAAGCGTACTAAGAAGGGAAATTCAAGTGTTGCCTACGCTAGTATAAATAAGCAGACAGCCTTGATTTAAGAGCATAAGTAGTTGTATTTTAAAGATGAGAAAAACACAAGTTCTGCAGGCACCTACCGCTGTCTACTAAAAGCTATCGCTATCAGACCTAGCATTGAACACACAAAGCAATTTGCAAGAAAGGAAAAATTTGCTTTGATATAATCAGAATAGAGTTGTCTGTTAAGATTTATTTTTAGGTGTTTTTTTCTTTAAAAGGTATTTAAATTCTTTTGAAATATAGTTCAAGATGTTGACTATACAGATTAACTTTTATCCAAATCAGAAAAACTAGCTGTGCCGTTGCATATTACAGGATACAGTCAATGATATGTGGACATGCATCAAAGCTTTCTCCCACTGGTGACCATCATAGCCGTCCGATGACCATGACGTCCACCACCTCGCCCTTGTGGAGCTCCACGTACTGCTCTGTCTTTGGAGGAAGCATCAATAATCCGTTGGCGCTGCGCATGCTCATCAGACGGCTGCTCATCTGATTACCTAGGAGGAAATACCTTATTACAGCGGCAGCAGCATCACAGTGTATGCACGTGGAGCCCTTGTAGTTCTTCTCAAAATAAAAACTGATGAACAGAAACACAGGTCTTCAAGAGGAAGAAAGATGATCCGACTTCCCAGATTCTTTTTCAGGTGACCTAGCTACTGTATCCTACTACCTTCTCATTGAACTTTAAAAAATAAACATTACAAACTATTGTTTAAGAGACCGAAATCAAAATTTTACAGCACTGTGGAAAAGGCCACTGAATTTCTCAATTCAGGCTAACGTGTGATGTGTGTCTAAAAGAGAGGCTTTTAAAACCTATTAAAACAATTATGATAATAACAGCAGTGGCTACCATTTCTTTTGTATTTACGTAAGTACCAGACAAGGTGGTAGGCATTTTCCTCAACTACTTTATTTAATTCTCGACACCTCAAAAGAGGTTAGGTAACTTGCCTATGGTCCTACTAACTAGATGGTGGCCAATTTGCAAGCAATCTCTGATGACAAAGCCCATGTACTTACTCACTGTGCTAACTGATGTTTGCACTTAATAGGATCTTTGTTTAAATTTTTTCTGGAATTGCATCAAAAGTCAGGTAAATATGACTAGAGGAGTTGGGGATAAAAATTTAAAGTCTACAGCAGGTAACTATAGAACTCAATTAGCAAAGTTGATTTCTGAGTCCTTAGAACTTACCAATATCTAGAGTATAGTAAAGGCTACAGAGAATCACAGTCTATTTGGGCTTTAATGTCACATTTCAGCGTGACATAGCCATAGTCCCCTCCTTTTCCTAAAACCAAAGTTGTGCTTAGAATTTACTGGTTGAACAAACAGATAAAAATCTTCTGTAATTCTAGATTTGTATTTCAAACGGTTGTCTAGAAATACAGTTCCAGGGAATAACTGAACAATTATTAGTCTTTTCTACTCTTGTCCTGTTATGCCGCACTGTTTAGGAATAACTTAACATCTAATCTCTCAAAAGGGAAAATATACAATAATTACAAAATTAGGTATACTCAAGGAAGGAGGTTATACATAAATTTGTGTTTTAACAGAATGGGTGCAAAGAGATGCCTGCAAGGTATGAATGACCAACCTGTGCTCTGTGCCCAAGGCAGTGGTTCTTGGTGATGCCAAGTCAGTATACACCGATGGTATTCTGGGCGAGGATCCAGTTTTACATCACATGATAACTACAGGAAAAAGAGGAAAGGAAAACAAACTCAATCACTCTTAAACTTGATCATTTCTTAAAACTACAGGGTGGTGGTGGTCATGCAAAGAGCGCAATGGACTGGGAATAGCCTGGCATCCCGCGGTCTCCACCACAGCCACCTTATGTTCTTAATACAGGAAGTCCAGAGGTTGGGTTGCTCTGGTAAAAAGAGAAAAGAAGGCTAAGAAGTTGGTATTTGCAGTAGGGAAAAGGGTAGATGAAAAATACAAAGTCTATTTTTGAAGTCTAATTTGCCCTATGAATTGAGAAATTAAGGCAGATATTTTAATATCGAAAATAAAGGAGGTAGACCTCAACAAACAAGCTCAATATACATTTATCTGCCTATCCATCCATTTGTCCATCTATCCATCCATCCATCAAACAGATTTATTGAGGTGCTAATTTAGCAACTCATTCATATACTTATCTTTAATATAAAAGGGATAGTTACTTTCATTTTTTAAATTTTCACTGGAGTGCAACTAATTTACAGTGTTGTGTTAGTTTCAGGTGTAAAACAAAACAAATCAGTTACACATATATCTCCTCATTTTTAGACTCATTTCCATGTAGGCCATTACAGAGTATGGAGTAGAGTTCCCTGTGCTATACAGTAGGTCCTTACTATCTTATATATACTAGATACATAGTAGTGTGTATAGGTCGTCCCAATCTTCCAATTTATCCCTTCCCTCTCCTTACTCTCTGGTGAGCTTCCCTGGTGGTTCACTGGTAAAGAACCTCTTGCCAATGCAGGAGACATGGGTTTGATCCCCGGGTTGGGAAGATTCCTTGCAGAAGGAAATGGCAACTCACTCCAGTATTTTTGCCTGGGAAATCCCACAGATAGAGATCGCAAAAGAGGTGGCTACAACTTAGCAACTAAACAACAACAACACAACCTCCTTACTCCCTGGTAATGATAAGTTTGTTTTCTACATCTGTAAGTCTATTTATGTTTTGTAGTTAAGTTCATTTGTACTTTTTTTAGGTTCCACATATAAGTGATGCCATGGTATTTGTCTTTCTCTGTCTGACTTACTTAACTCAGTATGATAATCTATAGGTTTATCCATGTTGCTACAAATGGCGTTATCCCATTCTTTTTATGAAAGAGTAATATTTCACAGTGTATTAAAAAGCAGAGACATTACTTTGCCAACAAAGGTCCATACAGTCAAAGCTATGGTTTTTCCAGTAGTCACATATGGATATGAGATTTGGACCATAAAGAAGGCTGAGTGTAGAATTGATGCTTCTGAATTGTGGTGTTGGAGGAGACTCTTGAGAGTCCCTTAAACTGCAAGGAGATCAAACTAGTCAATCCTAAAGGAAATCAATCCTGAATATTCACTGGAAGGACTGATGCTGAAGCTGAAGCTCCAATACTTTGGCTACCTGATGCAACTCATTAGAAAAGACCCTGATGCTGGGAAAGATTGAAGGCAGGAGAAGAAGGGGACAATAGAGGGCAAGATAATTGGATGGCAAACTGACTCGATGGACATGAGTTTGAGCAAGCTCTGGGAGATGGTGAAGGACAGGGAGGCCTGGCGTGCTGCAGTCCATGGGGTCGCAAAGGGTCGCACACGGCTGAGTGACTGAACAACAATAATTATTCTAATTAGACTCTCTCTCTGGAATCTAGACTAAAATTCAATTCAAGGGTGTTTCTTCTTAATTAAATCACACTCAACTCTTTCATGTGATATTCCTTATGTTTATATGCTACTTCATATCTACTGAGAGGGTAACTTGCCCTTGTTCCTAATTTATTCTGTGCTTACCTGAGGACAAAAATCTCTGTCTTTCAACCTCTCCCCATGGGTGTGTGTTCTCCAGTTCCAAACCATAAGAACTATCGCATGGTTGTGTCATTTGCTACATGTTTAAGCTTCTCCCCCCAGTGGCACTGACTGACCGGCTCATGGACGGCAGTGCACTGGAGCAAATACGAGGCTGTGAAGATACCAGCACCTACTCCCAGTCTTAGTGTTAACTGGTGTGCTGTACTGGAAAGCTATTTTGCTTTCCCATACCTGTTTGTTCATCTACAAAATGGGATTGTTTGTTTTAAAGGAGTATATTTATGTTAATTTAAGAAATAAGAACTGCATCAATTTGAAGTGAATGAATTTTTTTCACAGCCTCACAAACAGCTGTTCCTTTTGTAGCAAGAGATGAAGCTAATCAGGTTTTTGTGGTATTTTACTGAAATGCAGAATACTTTATTCACTAATATATTTAGTTGTACTGACATTATAGTTCTGGTATATTTACATCAGTTAGCTGCAGCTTAAGAAAGCACCTATTTACTATGAGCATCAGTGCTTAAAATAATGATGTATCATGAGTAAATATACACATATATTTTGGTGGAAGAACATTGCAAATTGTGGATGTTTTACTTTTTTTTCCATTCATTCGAAATTGGGCAGTGAGCTATAGACTAGGAGTCCTCTGCTTCCTTTGAGTATTTTTCTGGTGCACAGTAGTCACCCAAGAGATAAAACTGTATTATTTGGTGTGGTATTATATGGTATGCTCTACATGTAAATATCTAATGGAGAGAATTAGAAAAGGAAAAAAAGAAAGGTCAATGAAATGAAGTGAAAAGCTACAGACTGGGAGAAAATACTTGTACAAAGCATGCCTGATAAAGACCTGTTATCCAAAATACACAAAAAATTCTTAAAATTCAGTAAGAACATGAACGATCCAATTATAAACTGGGCAAAAGAACTGAGCACCATATCAATGAAGATACACATATGAGAAGTAAGCATATGAAAAAATGTTCAACATCATACAGGGAATTGCAAATTAAAACAACAATGAGACACCACTAGATAGCTACTGGAAAGGCCAAAAGTCCAAAACACTGGGCACACCAAATCCTGTTGAGAATGTGGAAGAACAGGGACTCATCACTGGGGCGGGAATGCAAAATGGTACAGCTACTTTGGAAGACATTTTGGCATTTCCTACAAAACTAAATATATCTTATCATACAATCCAGCAATCATATTCCTTGGCATTTACCCAAGTGAACTGAAAGTTTATGTTCATACAAAAACTTGCACACAAATATGTTCAGCAGCTTTATTCATAACTGCCAAAACTGGAAGCAACAAAGATGCCCTTCAGTAGGTGAGTGGATAAACGGTGGCATATCCAGAGAAAGGAATATTATTCTGTGCTAAAAAGAAATGAGCTATCTAGCCATGAAAAGTCATGAAGGGAACTTAAATTCATATTACTAAGTGAAAGTAGGTAATTTGAAAAGGTTACATACTGTATGATTCCAACAACAAGATATTCTGGAAAAGGCAAAACTATGGAGACAGTAAAAAGACCAAGGGTTAGGAGGGAGGGAGGAATGAACAGGCAGACTGCAGAGGGTTTCTGGGTTGTGAGAGTGTGCGACACTACAATGGTGCGTGATATGTGCCAAGTCGCTCAGTCGTGTCCGACTCTGTGACCCCATGGACTGTAGCCTGCCAGGCTCCTCTGTCCATAGGATTCTCCAGGCAAGAATACTGGAGTGGGTTGTTATAACTTCCTCCAGGGGATCTTCCCAACCCAGGGGTCAATACATGTAATTGTACATTAATCAAGACCCATGGAATACACAACAGCAGGACTGAACCCTAATGTAGACTATGGACTTTGGGGGATAATGAATGTGTCACTACAGGTTCACTGATTGTAACAAACGTACCACTGTGGTACAGGACGTCAACAGTCGGGGAGATTGTGTGTGTGTATGTGTGTGTGTGTATATATGTGTGTGTGTGTGTATGTATGGGGTGGGGAGGAGAATACAGGAACTCTTTGAACTTTCTGCTTAATTTTGCTGTGAACCTGGATGTGCTATAAAAAACAAAATTTGTTAGTTAAAAAAGGGGAGAATATTTTGTCCTTCCTCTTTGTCCTGTCCATCTTTTAGAGAAGTGACCTCAAAGAATTATCTAGCATAGTAAGTAATTAATGTAAATATAGTATAATAAAGTTTTTATGGATCCATTTATATGGTATAAAAGGGCACAAAGAAGTAAATAATCAGCCTTCTTAGGGACACCGGGAAAGGATTCACAGAGGGCATGATGATGCCTGAGTCTTATGATTAAGGAATTTTCTAAGCTGAGAAAAGAGAAGGTGGTGGTTGGGAGAGACCGTCGTAGGAAGGCCATCTCATGTTCATCCTGGAGACAGTAAAAAGCTTGGTATGGTGAGAATGCAGGATGGGAAGCAGATAACAGTGGAGGGAAAACAAGCCTTGGGATGGAGGGCCTCCTATGCTCACTTGAGTGTCTGAATTTAACCCTGGGGTCATGGGAAGCATTGAAGAATTTTAATTGGAGGTGCTGACAATGATTAGTTAGACAGAAAAGGGATTTAAAAGCAGGCAAGATTAGAGGAAGAGAAAACATCAAATGTTGGTGCCATTATTCAAATCAGGTTTATTTGGCTACAAAACACAGGGGATGCGGACGGTGGAGGGGACGTTAGGAGAATGGTGAAGATCTGGAAGGCTGGACTAAGGAATGGAAAAAGCTGATCCACAAGATATAAAAGGTTCTTCAGGGGGAATTTTGGCCCCTCCTGAGATTTGTAAATTGGAAGTGATAACTCGAAAAGATGTACACTCTTCTCCAGTTGTACTCAGTGCCCTGGGAATAAAAGTGAAGGACAAAAAGGGAAAACTGATTCAATTTTGTGGATTCTTAGAGTGACTGTAATAGAAGGAAGGAGAGGCAAAAAAAAAAACCCCAAAAATCTGAGGGTGTTAGAAAAAGTTGAAGTGATACACCATAGGATTTAGGCTGGAGAAAAGGGTTAAAGCCAGAAGGGGCTTATGGACTGAGGAAAAAGGGTGAGGTGTTTAAATTCTTTTATATCTACTGGTAGGTAACTTGTCATTGTTCTTGAACTGTATTCCAGAGTTGGTGAGTTTTGAGATGGAGCACTTCATGGCATTGAAAAGGACAGGCATGTGAGCGGCTGAAGCAAAACTAAAATTATCAAGAATTATGGAAATAAAGCAACTGATGATAAGAGGTCAGGCGCAAAAGAAGACGTTTAGACAACTGTCGAAACCTGAATGTGTTTGGAACGTTTGCTGGTGATAATATGGGAAGGTGAAAGCTCCAGGAGACTCAGGGGGGAGAGGTTGGACTAATTGCTGCACAGACTAGAGAAGAGAGTTTGTGAGAAAACAGATGACAAAAGGGGATTCTATTTGAGTGGAGGCCCCAGGTGACATGCTCTAGGCCCTGGCTGATACTGAGGGCCTGGACTCTGCTTGAGTCTTGTCAAAGCTTCCAAAGAGTGGTTTTAAAGGACCTTGACACTAACTCTTAAAAGTACTAGAGAAGTTATAAGCACTGATTTCATTAGTCTAAAAGAGAGGGGCTTGAGCTCGTTTGCCCCACAAATCATCTGAAATTTATCATGTAACATTAAAATTCTTATGCATGCTGGTACAGATCAGTTTCAACTTCATTTCCCCAAAGTTTCTATAACCTACTTATAATTTTCATCTCCTAGTAATAATAAAACTGGCTTATACTTCTTATAAATCATAGATAGTTCTATCATTTTCAATATCTGTTTTAAATCAAACTACAGGCCATAATATTCTCACATAACAGGCATTCAATTATATCTTGTGAAGATCAATGACTAACCTTTTTTTAAAAGCTGAATAATGTTCCATTGTACACATATACATCATTTTCCTTATCTGTTCATCTGTTGTTGGAAATTTGGGTTGCTTCCTTATGTTTGTTATAGAGGATAATGCTACAACGAATGGTGGGCTGCAAATATCTCTTTGAGATCCTGATTTCCATTCTTTTGGACATATATCCAAAAGTGAGACTGCTGGATCATATGGTAGTTTTACTTTTAATTTTTGAGGAAACTCCATACTGTTTGCCATGAGGCAACATGGATATACCTAGAGGACATCATACCAAGTGAAATAAGCTAGTTACAAAAGTACTGCCAGATTCCACTTACAGGAAGTATCTAAAACAGACTCTCAGAGGCGAAGGATAGAACAGTGGTTGTCAGGAGCTGAAGGATGGAGGAAACGGGAAACTGTTGCTTAATGGATATACAGTTTCTGTTATGCAAGGTGAATTAGCTCTAAGGGATCTGCTGTACAGTATATTATCTATAGTTATGTGGTACTGTGCATTTTAAGGTCCTTTAAGAGGATAGTTTTCACATTAAATTCTCTTACCATGAAACAAATCAAAGAACACAAGGGCATTTCTGGAGGCGATGGACGTTGTTTAGTATCTTGACTGTGGTGATGGTATCATGCATGTTTGTGTTTGTCCAAATTTTTCAAAATGTCTACATTAAATATGTGCAACTTGTATATATAAATTATACCTCAGTAAATCTTAAAAGAAAGAAAAGCACTGGCTTAGGATTAGTTTAAATTGCCAGGAAAATTGTTCATTAGTTACACAGAAACTATATTACATAGTTAGTTGACTAGTAGTAAATCAAGTTGAAGTTAGTGTGGTGAGAAGGGGACTGTAATTTCTGACTGACTTTTACTGCAGGTATAACTCCTCAGCCTTAGTAGTCCTTTTCCAAACAATATGGTCACCCTCTCCTTCTTTTTCTCTTTCTAGTCCTTTGACTATCTTTTTCTGAACTGTTTAAAATTGATCAGTGGGGTCACAGAAAAAGTGATCAAATAAATTGCTATTCTCTGTTATGTTTACCTAGGGAAAAGGGAATTTTTATCCCTCCTTCCATAGGGTTTAGTATTAGTTTAGTATTCTATTGACCATTTTGTCATTACATATCCATTCCTAAATGGACTTCTAGCTGAAGAAAATTACTCCCTTTAGGAGTCGTGGAATAATGTGGGAAGGGAATAAAGGGGACTCCTTTCCCTTTGTTTTCTATCATGAAGAGAGGTATATAATCATATTTTCCCTCAAAATTGACTCAATGAACATGAGTTTGAGCAAGCTCTAGGAGATGGTGAAGGACAGGGAAGTCTGGTATGCTACAGAGGGTCGCACAGAGTAGGTGATGACTGAGTGACTGAATAACAACAACAACATAAAATTCTAGATGTTTGTTTTGGGCAGTTAAAAAATCATATCCTTATTTGTTATTAGGCTTCAGTTTTGGTTTCTGGTCATTAGCAAACATTACCCTGGCTTTGATGATGGTTGGCCGAGGATCCAAGATGCCTTGCATCTTTCTCAGCGCAGGCACAACAAAGAGATTGCAGGTGACCACGGCTGACACAGGATTCCCTGGAAGTCAACCAAGCAGTTATTTATAGTATACACTAGAAATTTGCCAAAAAAATCATGAATGTCTACACGTTCAGGTATCAAAGGGAATGAAGTGACTAATCACTAGTCTTCCTCTTTTGAATCACCTTGAATCCAAAAGGATGCCAGAATAGAGCTACAGTCAACCACATGGCTGGCTGTGTGTAAACATTCGGATTTACCAGTGAAACGCGACTTCTGATGCACAGAAGCTGCTGAACACCATTTATTTTTGCTTTCCTGAGAGCCATACATTGAAGCCCTTACTAATCAGTTTGTACTTGCTATTTTTAAAATGGCATAAAATTACACAGTAATACATAATCAGTGCAAAAAAATATTAGCAAGTGGGATAAGCATAAAGAAATTTATCCATAATCCTCCCTACCCAGAAATTTCTTTAAATTAAAAAATATAAAACGAAATGATTTAAAATGTGAAGGATTTGAAGGTGAATACTGTTAGGAACTGAATTATGTTTCCCTCAAATTCATATGTTGAAGTCTTAACCCTCCAATGTGACTGTATTTGGAGATAGGACTCTTAAAGAAGTAACTGAGGTTAAATGGGCTTCCCAGGTGGCGCCAGTGGTAAAGAATCCGCCTGTCAATGCAGGAGAGGGTAGGGACATAGGTTCAATCCCTGGGTAGGGAAGATCCCCTGGAGAAGGACCTGGGAACCCACTCCAGTATTCTTGCCTGGAGAACCCCATGGACAGATGGAGCCTGGCGGGCTACAGTCCATAGGGTCGCAAACAGTCGGACACAACTAAAGCAACTTAGCACTCATGTGAAGTTCAATGAGCTTGTAAGGGTGAGGTTCTAATCCAATAGGACCGTGTCCTCATAAAAAGAAAAAGAAACATGAGGAGTGTACACAGAAGAAAAGGTCATGTGGAGGTGTTGGGAGAAATTGGCCATCTGTAAGCAGGGAGAAAGAGCTCAACAGAAACCAACTGAGCTGGCACCTTGAGCTTAGACTTCTAGTCTCCAGAACTGTGAGAAAATATATTTCTGTTGTTTAAGCCACCCAGTCTGTGACATTCTGCTTTGGCAGCCTGAGCAGAATAATACAAATGCCAAGTTCTTTCACAGTTAAAAGAAAAATTTGAGGAATTCAATTGAACCTCTCCAAGAAGAAATCTGGGTGTGTCATGCACTTCAAAGTCAGGTAAGGTGAGCTATGAAAAAATGATTGAGTGGAGAATAACAGATTTAGTTTCTTGTGTGGTATTGTTAACTAACAAAGCTGTGTGACCCTGGCAAGAGTTCCAAACCTTTCTAGGTCTAACTTCACTTAATCACAAAATAAAAAGTTTGGACAGCATGAGTCTCAATATCCCTGTTGTTTCTAAAATTATAATTTTACTGATACTTTCATACAGTGATATGTGACTCTGTGTGTGTGTGTGTGTGTGTGTGTGTAGTGGGGGTAGGGAATGGCTTGTGCTTTTAGATTCCCTTGGCCTGGTTATGTGATGCTAATTTCATCATCAAAATAAAAGGCAATGGCTGGTTTAGCCTATTACTAGCTAAAACCATACCTTTAATTTTGTTCTACCTACAAAAGCAGTTAAAAAGAGATTTTTTAAAAGTTGTAAAGTGATGAGTGACACAATTATTCCAGTAGACAAAATTGTTGTTTTTCTGAGTTATTCCACAGGATAGCAGACTCTTAGTGACAACTAACTGCTTTACCTTCAATCAAAATGTAAACAGATGGAAAGTTTTCTGGGAAAGCAAAAAAAAGGAAAAAGAAAAAAAGCTCAACAATGATTACAGTATTCCTGTAATGTTACTGCTTGATAAAATTACTCTATAAAAAACAAATTGGTCGATGTAAAAAAAAGAGACTGGAAGAACCAACACCAAAAATCTGAAAATAGTGGTTATTTCGGGTTAAGGGAGATTATGGATAACATTTCTTATTGTTTATCTAAGTATTTTCTAATGTTTTACAGTGAACACATGTTACTAGAGTAAGTTTAAAAAGTTAAAAAAAGAACAAGTAGATACACAAGACTTGAAAAATCCGATTCTGAGTTTTCAAATCCTTGTAAAAAGAACCACTTTGCTGGTTTTACAATCTGAACATGTGAATTGTTGCTGCCCTCTTTTGGTACCTTCAGGCTGAGCATATAAAATGTCAGAGGAGCAATCTGAAACGTAGGCTATTTAATTGTAACTTCTTTGGCAGATAAACAACACTTTGTAATGGCAAAACAGGCTCCCACTACAACATACTTCGTAGGTCAAGTCATATCTTCTGTAGACAACATAAACAGTCTCTTCTAAGCAAAATGAAGCTAGAAAGAGGTTATCCTTTCTCTACATAATGGTGTTCAGAGTATCTAGGGCTATATTAAAGGCCTTAAGGAGCTTTATACCACAGATAAATTTTGAGAATTAAAACTTTACTTACATGTCTTCTCTCTTAATATGACAGCAATCAAACCTCTTTTATGCTTATAGATAAGGGGCTTTAAAAATGTTTTTAAAGTTCTAAAATTTTTGGCCTGCCTTTTCTTTCTATCTCTGAGATTTATTAACTATAAAAAAGCAAATAAGCATTCCAAAGCCACCAGACTTGTACATCTGAAAGGAATAAGTAGGTTATTTTTGGAAGGAATCTATGCCAAAAAATAGAGAATGGAACATTGCTTACAGATCAGAGGATAATATTAGAAGTTGAAAAAATAACAAGTAGATGCAATGTTGTATTTCCGTTGTTGCTGTTGTTCTAGTATCTGCAGGGGTGATTCAAGGCCCTTTGAGCACAAAACTCTAGTTGTGGGAGATGATTATATTGCTAACTTTGACCAGTGTCCTGTAAGTGCCCCAGAAAGATGTAGTAACAGGTAACACTTATCATCTTAGGGTCTGAATTGTGCTTTGAAAGGTACTATCTAATTTGACTTTTGCACAAACCCTATGAAGCATATATTTGCCCTATTTTATACATGAAGAAATAGCTTCAGAGAGATTATGTGATTTGTTCAAGGTCATACAGTATGCAAAGCTGGGGCTTGAGCCCAGGTCTTTCAGATTCCAAATCATGTGCTCTGATAGGGGACTGGTCACCTGGGGCACAAAAAGATTTTGGTTATTTTTCCAGAAAAAGCAAAAGAAAGTATTTAAGTTATTCTTACCTGGTAGTGCAAAGATTATTTTTCTTACACCATCAATATCTAAAGTTGCAAATGTCGTTGGCAGGCTAGAAGAAAAAGAGAGGATATTTGTTAGTGACTGCTAAGCACTTTGATGAGTAAATTAAATACTGCAGTTTTCTTGTTATATGGTCCTTCACACAGATCACTTACTCTCTAAAAATACTTTTCTGTTGACTCTCCTTTAAACCTTTATAACCTGCAGTGAAGCACAATTAAATTAATTTGTTTTTAGCATCTTCTGTTTTTAACCAACGCTTCCTGGTTTTCTGTAGTTTACTTTCTTTCCTTCTTGCCAGTGCCAAACAAGTGTATCCCAACCCCAGTTTCTCTAGCCCTTTAGTTTAACAATTTCGAATGCGTTTATTTCCTGCTGACCAGTAACAATCATTCTTTTTATCAGACGACTATCTGGTAAGACATGTCTATCAGATAACCGCCTATTGTTGAAGATGAGTATTTCTCAGCCCTTTAAGACTATACTCAGCAATAAACATAAAAGCTTCCCTATGAAGGGAATTTTTTGAAACATCAAAACAAAATATCACGACTAGAACAAAATTAAAGCAATAATGATTTTTAAAGTTTATTTTTTAATTAATTTATTTTAATTGGAGGTTAATTACTTTACAATATTGTGGTGGTTTTTTCCATACATTGACATGAATCAGCCACGGGTGTACGTGTGTCCCCCTGTCCTGAAACCCTTCCCACCTCCCTCCCCATCCCATCCCTCTGGGTTGTCCCAGTGCATCAGCTTTGAGTGCCCTTAAAACAATAATAATTTTAAAACATTCTCAAATTATGTTTCCTTAAGGGTCTGACAGGAATCCTCATCACAGGGGTGTGGGAAGGGGTGTCAGTGGCATGAAGGCGGAGGGCAGTAAATAAGAGTGATTTTTTTTTTCCCTATAGACTACCCTTCACACAGACTCTCAGCTAAAATTTTTATTATATAAATGAAACTTGAATGATGCAAAATTTTAGGGAATGCTGAAATTTCCACATTATTAAAAATACTACCCAAACTGTTTTCCTTTTTACTATTTTCACTGATGAGCTGAATGAGAAAAGGATCACTCACGCACAACCTTTTGCAGCAATACGATGAACATTAACATTTTTGATGAATTGCAGCCATCATTATTAACCAATTCTACTCTGCTATGATACAGTGATATTGGGTTTAATACCACAATATTAAACCATAACACAACAGCATACACTGCAATGTTTCTACAGTTCTTGCTTCTGCTTTTTCTCCCCCTAGTGTTTTATTTTTCTGGGGTCCCCTTCATATGAGACTGCCATCATCTTGACCCTTAAAGCTGGCCTTAGGTTTGGGAACCAGAGAGTAGTAATAGCTATATTGTTAGAATGATAACAATAATAATAATAATAGAAACCACCACTTTTGGATATCTAAGCACTATATCCATTATTTCATTTAATTCTTAAAAAAATCCTATGAGGTGACAATTATTATTCTATTATAGATGATGAAAATGAGACTCAGAGGTTAAGCGATTTAGCCAAAATCACTCAGATACAAAATGGAGAAACAAAGATTTGAACCAAGGTTTTTCTAACATTATGGTTCATAATTAGATAAGGCTCTCATAGGGTATGCTATTAAGTGTTACTATATTGGTTTCATAACATCTATTTTTGGCTACTGAGGCCTTCCTTTTTTGCTTACTTCCTGATTCTTTGGTGTATTTTAGAAAACAGAGATTAGACTGTCTTATCTATTTATAGATACGTTATTTGGCGATTATTGTTACTGTGTGATGAAAATAATTTCCAAGGTACATTTTGACTACAGCTATGTTCACTGCAGATGACCCATAAAAACCGTGATTGGTAGATCTGGTTGATAATATTCCAAATGCTTTTTCAGTATCTCTTTGTCTAAAATGAAAGAGGTTAATTGCATTCTGAATGCACTATATGTGGGAAGAGCAAAGCTAAATTGTTCTTCAGCATTTTATATTTCTTCTTGTTCTACTATTAAGTAGCAATTACTTTAAATTCTTATCTTCAGACAGTATAAAATTCTGGCCAATTAAAGGAAGCCCATTTAAAGTTCTAAACCACTTTTTTATAGCAAACTAAACACCAAGAGTGAGGAGGGAACACATGACACCTTCCCTCTATGTATTTAAAGCTACTTTAAATCATCTTTTGAATCCTGCAGACAGGTACTGTGATTTCTCTAAAGATATTCATTTTTACAAGATTCCATTATAATAAAACATTGTGTAATTGTGCACTGCTATCGTGTCTTATTGCTGGACTATGAAGTTTCTGTTTAGGATCTGGAAAGCTATTGCCTTAAAACTCAACACCTGTTGTTCTTTTCCCTCTTGAGATTGGAATGTCACAGCTTTTAAACTTTAAGGCAAGAGAATAAATAGTAGGAACTGATGAACTCCTACAGCTGAAGTGAATGGTAATAACAGATTAAAAATAAAATGAGTATTTATTATATATCATAGGTGCTGAGATTAATTTAAATAACAGATATTACACAAAATTTCTCCCCTAGAGGTGAGGGCAAGTAATGTCAGCTTCTTTCTCACTGTAGAGAAATAATCAATTCAATTTTTGCAGTTAGTGAGAAGTACATTGACATACTCATGGGATGTTCTCTGTATTCTAATCATATTAGTACTGCCCATGGGGACAGGAATTTTAAAAAGTCTGTGTGTACTCATAGCATAAAGATATTTGCTTAAGACAAAATATTCTTAGTAAGAATGATCCCAATCCAACAGCTTCAATAGTAAAAAGGTCCTGTCAGTGGTGGCCATATTGGAGCAACTACAGAAATACAACACTAAGAATTCTGAATTCTGTTAGATTTTGGAAAGGCTTTAGGGATTATCTTAACTTGATACTTAAACATAAAGCCCAATCCCTGTCTTAGAACTGACATGAGGTGCCCAATAAATCAGGGAGACCAGGAGGGCTGGCTTGACACTTAAAAAAGGCTTCTTTCTAGAAATTTCTGCCATTTCCTGGCTATTTCTGCTATCACAGCTCACTTGTAATAACTGGTAGGTCCCACCTCTACTCTCAGGGTTCACATGAACACCCATCAGAGTATAACCCTGAACTAAAGCATCATCTCTGTTGTCCCAGATAGCAAGGAGATGTGTGGAAATGCTCACGCACACACTGAGGCGTTTCAACACTGTTTTTATGTTTATGTATCACAGACTTAGAGAGCAGCAGTGGTCTGAACAGACAGGCTATTGCTTAAATACATGGCCACACACATTTTATCACCACCAATGTTTGCATTCTTTGAGGACTTATAATGGATCACAAAACCTGTAGCCACTCCTCAGGGAGTTATTAATTTTTAGGAGATATGCAAGATCTAGGTATGTGTTTACTTTTTTTTCCTCTTTGGAGGTAGTAAGCATTATGAAATACTATTCATGAAGTATTCTTGCAAAGAAAAAAAGTGAATTTGAATCTAATCAAACTTTTAGATCTAACTTCTAGTGTACAGAATATACTGGAGAGAGAGAGAAACAAGTCAACCACCACCACAAGGAAGTAATCAGCCAAACCTAGTCACAAGGACAAAGGATTCAGTTTTTGTAACAAGTCAATGGCATACCAAAAATGCGGGAGCGGGGCGGGTATTAAATGTTCTTATTTAATACAGAGTCAACAACCCAATACACTGAGTAGACCTAACTCAAATCCTAATTCAAATAAAACATACATAAGAAGGCATACTCTTCCTTGACATTCAGGCGACTTTTCAAATATGATTGGGGAATTAGATGATATTCAGGTGTTCTTATTTATTTTTTTAGGTGAGATAATACCATTGTGATTATATAAGATAATACTGCTGTTGTTATTATTAATATTTGAGATGTATACTAAAATGCCATGTCTAGAATTTGTTTTAAAACAATCTAACCCTCTGTTCTCTGAAAAAGGTAAAGGAAGGGATTGATAAAACAATTAAGGAGAAATGTTGATAATTACTGAAGCTGGGTTATGGGGTATACGGGGTTTCATTATACTCTCTGCTTTTGTGTATGTTTGAGAATTTTCATACTAAAATGTTTTTAAGTGAGAGAAAGAGATGAAAAAGAGAAGGAAGGAACTAGACATGGGAATTAAAAGGAGAAAAGGTTTGGAAAGTTGCTTTGCTTCTTTTTAAACCAGATTCAGTGTTTAATAAAGAAGATGAATTCCCATTTCAGATAGGATATATACTTTTTCAAAGAACTTTAATACTGTAACATTCCTTTATTAGAATAAATAATCCATAATAGAAAATGTAATAGGAAAGCATTTAAAAACTTTGTTAGTCAAAGCAAGCCAAACCAACCCATATATTAGATAACAAGATTATTTTCATACCCTGGTTTCATAAAAACCCTGCCAAAATGGATCTGGGCATGAAGATCAATGTCCAGCACCTGCTTGAGATAGTCCTGCAAATATGAAAAATAATCACTTTACTTTCAAACATTTCAATATCAGACTTTCAGACTTTAAATGAAAAAAAAATGTATAAGATTGAAATGAAAAGAAACATCTATTTTAGTGAAGTTGATTTATGACAACTATTTCTTCATTCCTCATTCAGTAAATATTTATCAAGTATAATATATGTATGCTGAATATCAATCAATATACAGGGAGATGCAGCCTTAAACAAAAGAGGCAATGTTCCTTCCCTCATAGAAAGAACATTCCAATAGGAGTAGTTAGAGAGTACACCAAAGAACCACATTAACATACAAAGTATTACTTGATAGGCTATTGTCTCTCTTTTAGGATAGAATTTTGTCTGAGAAAGGATGTTAATAAATATGGCTTAAGAAGTTGTGCTTGGGCAGGGAAGCTATGTGTATGCATCCCATGCTGCTCTGCTTAATGAGCTTGAACTAATGTGCATTCCTTGAGGAGAGACTTGGACATTCACCCAAGATTCAGTTCAGTTCAGTTCAGTTCAGTCGTTCAGTCGTGTCCGACTCTTTGCAACCCGATGAATCACAGCACGCCAGGCCTCCCTGTCTATCACCAACCCCTGGAGTTCACTAAAACTTATGTCCATCCAGCCATCTCATCCTCTGTCATCCCCTTCTCCTCCTGCCCCCAATCCCTCCCAGCATCAGGGTCTTTTCCAATGATTTAACTCTTCGCATGAGGTGGCCAAAGTATTGGAGTTTACCCAAGATTCAGTTCAGTTCAGGTCAGCTGCTCAGTCGTGTCCGACTCTTTGCGATCCCATGAATCGCAGCACGCCAGGCCTCCCTGTCTATCACCAACTCCTAGAGTTCACTCAGACTCACGTCCATCAAGTCAGTGATGCCACCCAGCCATCTCATCCCCTGTCGTCCCCTTCTCCTCCTGCCCCCAATCGCTCCCAGCATCAGAGTCTTTTCCAATGAGTCAACTCTTTGCATGAAGTGGCCAAAGTACTGGAGTTTCAGCTTTAGCATCATTCCTTCCAAAGAAATCCCAGGGCTGATCTCCTTCAGAATGGACTGGTTGGATCTCCTTGCAGTCCAAGGGACTCTCAAGAGTCTTCTCCAACACCACAGTTCAAAAGCATCAATTCTTTGGCGCTCAGCTTTCTTCACAGTCCCAAGATTACCGAGTCTAAATAAGTCAACTAAAAACTTAGGGAGGGAGCTCTAAACAGAAAGTCAAGGGAGTTTAATTGCTCCACCTTCATATTCTGTGACTACAAACACAACCAACCTAAGGTTATGATCAACCCAGAGCAATCTGACAAAACCTGATCTTCGGAAAGGAAAGGCAACAGTGTCTTGTAGTTGGTTTTGTAGATATAAAGAAAAAAATAGCAGTTTAAAAAATTTCTCCAAAGTAATACAACTTCTGTTACTGAGTTTCCTGCTCACTAATTCAAGAGAGTCTAGTATCCTACTAAAATATTAAATATTTCACAAGTTATGAGACACTTTATTTTCCTTCTCTCCATCTTCTCAGCCAACATCATCTCACCTGAATTACTGAAACAGGCCTCTCTGCCAATTCTCCAATTCATTCTCTTGACAGTAGTGAGAAAGACAAATCTGATCAAATCACCATATAACACTTCAACAACTCCATGGTCTCCAGAAATAAATCTCATCTTTTAAATGATCATAGCTAGGATTCTTGTATTGATATTTTCTAGCCTTCTTTTGCCAATCATTGCTCTTATCAGGCAATCTGTTTCCTACCAGCCCCATTCCTCTTCCTCAATCTCTTTCAACATTCCTACAAGTCTATATTGCTGTCAGTTATCACACTTTCTTGCCTCAAATCAAAAAGCAGAGACATTGCTTTGTCATCAAAGGTCCGTCTAGTTAAGGCTATGTTTTTTCCAGTAGTTATGTATGGATGTGAGAGTTGGACTATAAAGAAAGCTGAGCGCTGAAGAATTGATGCTTTTGAACTGTGGTGTTGGAGAAGACTCTTGAGAGTCCCTTGGACTGCAAGGAGATCCAACCAGTCCATCCTAATGGAGATCTGTCCTGGGTGTCCATTGGTAGGACTGATGTTGAAGCTGAAACTCCAGTACTTTGGACACCTGATGCGGAGAGCTGACTCATTTGAAAAGATCCTGATGCTGGGAAAGATTGAGGCCAGGAGGAGAAGGGGACGACAGAGGATGAGATGGTTGGATGGCATCATGGACTCGATGGACATGGGTTTGGGCGGACTCTGGGAGTTGGTGATGGACAGGAAGGCCTAGTGTGCTGCAGTTCATGGGTTGCAAAGAGTCAGACACGACTGAGCAACTGAACTGAACTATGTATCAGGAATTCTATTTGTGTTAGAGACTCACTGGTGAACCAAACAGACAAGGTCCCTGGCACAAAGATGTCCTGTTATAGTTTACTGGTGGGGGAGACAGCCTAAAACAAGCAAACCAGTGAGGAATATACTCTGAAGGAAAAAAGCAGGTGCTAGGATAGAGAACAGTGGTGTGAAGTGGAGAATAAGGAAAGACCGCTTTAAAACAGGTGGTGAGGATGAGGAGGACTCAGTCATGAGAAGTATGGAGGGGCAAGATTCCAGGCAGAGAAAAGTATATACAAAAGCTTCTAGAGCAGTAAAGAGTGTGTCTAGAACTGAAAAGATAATGGAAGGTAGTGAATGAGCAGGGGAAAGGCATAAGGGGAGGCTGAAGAGACAGGCAGAGGCCATACATGCAGGGCTCTCTAAGGATAATGATACAGACTTTGGAAAGCATATACACTCATTACATATTTGCTAAATGAATGAAAGTATTTTATTTTTCTTGAAAAAAATCATCTCTGTTGTAAAAAATGCCCCTTTTCAATTCTGTTTTGAACATGAAATGCTTCATGTTTCTTGTGACAGAAAGCTTGTACCAGACATAGCAATAAAGCCTGAGAATCATCACTGCTCTTGTTTTTTCTATCTCCAGAAACAGCAAGGATCTCTGATGTTCTGAAAGCTAGATCCAGATATGAAGAAGAAACACGAATGAATGAAGGAGACTGGTCTTTCACTCAATTTAAGCAAGAACAAACAATGTCAGAAAAATTGTGAAAGACTTGAAATGGGTAAAAAAGATTATCTGGTGTCCAAATAACCTTCTGGGTTATTTGTGCCTTTCGCTATCTTTGAGCTATTCTACAAAAATTAATCTGCAGAAAAATAATAGTGAACATGATTAGTATCCAAAGAAATAAAAATTAATTCTGTCAGTAGAGTTGTAATTGACTATTCTCCTCCAGATATAGAACAATTTTATATCTATTAGAAAACTGATTTCAGCATTTTGGACTACCTGTGTCTGTGTTTTTTGAATTCTTAGAACCAGTTGTAATCTCTTACTAGTTCCTTCACTGATGAATGAGTTAAATAAAATCTTTGACACATGTTAATTTTATAAAATATATATTTATGAGATTCATGATTTTATCTTTAAAAAAACTATACCTTAACGATTCTGAAGGCTCCACAGAGACGCCATATTGATTTATCTGACAAAGCCAAGTAAAGTCGATTGTCAGAAAAGTGTACTTTATGGGTGGTTTAAACCTGGATACATTTTTCCCTGGTTTCTGCAGTGAATGCCAAGCAGCAATAAAACTTGAAAACTGCTAAATGCTGGTTTCTCTACTTTGGCCTCCTCTATTGATTTTGGTTCTATTTGTGTTTCTGTGCATGGTCATTAAGGTAGTCCCCCTTATAGCAGCAGTGACTGAGAATTTGGTTTTATGATCTCACCATTTGGTGACTCCTATAAATGGATGATTGAAATCTATTCTCTGTTGGGTAAGAGGAGGCAGAAAATCTGGTTTGTTGGTTTTGTGAGTTTATTTGTCTTACTGTCATTTTGAACCTAAATCAATGAAGAATTTTTCCTTCCTCTGGGAAGGAAAATAGTTCTTTATTTGTAGACTGAGTAGTTTTTTGTTTGTCTCTGTGTTTACTCTTACTGTGCACTGAAATTGTAGAGATGAAGCTATATATTCTTTACGTGGTTGTGTGACTATGTGTCTGATCCAGAAAGCCATTTATCTTGCTTTGAGAGTGTGAAATGTTTTCCTACTTCTGGAGGATATTCATAAATTATATGACTGTAAGACCACCATGCAAAGTGGGCCTTTCTCAGGGCACACTGCAGATTCAGGGTGTCCCCTACCTGTCTCTGCCCCTGGTAAGAGCAACACGAGAGCCTCTCATTCCCAACTCTGGTTTCACTAGGACTTGGAGAGAAGAGACCTGACCACAGGCCCACAATAAACTTGGCTTTGCCAGAGGGGAGAAAAACCAACACACCAAAACACTTCTATTGTCTCTTAAATCAAATCTAATTGATTTAGAGAGATTAAGTACTTATATAAATAGAATATTCCTAAAATTCCTAATTATTCAGATAATAAGAAAATTTATAATATTTTAAATATGCTATGCTAAAAAAATATTCTTCTTACGATTTCAAGAATCAAAGTTCACGCAGTTAAGGTAAATCTTTGGCAAATGAGACTAGCTTATTATTTTGGTTAATAAGTAAATCCAGCCATGCTCTTTCTCTTATTTATCAATATTAAGTAGGCAAATGCATTTTATTTTGTCCGGGTTTGTTTTTTCCTAAAATTATATAGATTAATTCATCAAAGAAGCTAATGTAATTCTTATATAAAACCTAAAATTTGGTTCAATGAAATTGAATCATTATTCTGACAAACTTTTAATTTCAATAGTAATTATGTTTGTAGAATATCAGCTTGAAAATAATTTTCAAGATCTTTAAGTAATTTAAAATCTTGAAGTTATTAAATTGGTTAATTAATGAACAATCATGGGAAACCTAGATGATTTCTAAGTAAGATAGAACACTGGATCACTGTTTACTAACCATAACTTTAAGCTAATGTACTTTGTCTATTATTTTAATATGCCATAGGGAGGATATACCTTTGGGTTATGTTAATAAATATGTTTTCATTTTTGCTCCATTAAGAAGGTTAAAAAGGGGAGGTGTCTGCTCTACAAAGCTGTATTCTGTGTGTATATGAACTTGGCTAGTCTGCTAAAATGGTTACATGTGATTTGTCAATTATCTATGTCCCCTAGTTCTCACTATGAGATAGACATGAGTTATTTTCTTAAATGTTGGAGTAATAATGACAGACAAGTATAATTATGCATGTTCTTTCATTTTTCAAGGAAAAAAATTAAAGACATCCAATATTCAAAATATTTGGTCTCAGGACCCTTTATATTCTCTTAAATTAAAATCCATTAAGGATCCTTGAGCTTTTGTTTATGTGGCTTATGTCCATCAATGTTTACTGGGTTAGAAATAAAAACTAAGAAGTTAAAAGTATTTATTTGTTAGTTCATCTGGAAATAGCAATGACGAACTACTTCATGTTAACATAAGTAATTTATTGCTTATGCATTTTATAATTAAAAACTCTCTTTAATGTTCAGCTGAAGAGAAGTCAGGTAGATTCTCTTATTTGCTTCAGTATTCAGTCTGATGAGATCATACATCTTCCACACTGGAAAACTTGCTATTCACTCATGAGAGAAGGATAATATAAAAGTCAGATAAAGACTTAGTTTTATTATGAGGATAGTTTTAACCTTGCAGACCTGCTTAAAGAATCTCAAGGACACTCTTGGATCTGCGGACCACTCTTAGTTCTAAAGAGTCAGGTTGTTCCAAAACATTAAAAAAAAAGCATAATAAAGGATAAAAGTCTGAAAGTGACTTTGATTTGCCTTGGTTTATAATACCTGTGTTTGAAATTAAGCTGAGTATATATTAAAATTTTAGTAAGTTCAGTAAGTTTTCATGAGCTTACTTCTTGGGTTTACTGACCAATGCTTTCCCTGTGATATGTAGTGTTTTTCTTTTTGTGTAATCTGCCTTTTTGTGCTTTTTGTTTACTTTATTTTGTCTTTGATTGTTTAAGGAAATAAAAAAGCATAGCAAGCAGGTTCTCTATGCTTGTTTTCAAATATTTTATTGTTGCTTTGAAAAATTAGGTAACCAAGAACTGTTTCTTAGATATCCATGATCTTAATCAAGGGCCCATTTTATTTGGACAACTCTTTTGATTTTTCCTTCTAAAGATCAGACCAAAATATAGAAAAAAACTGCAGAATATTTTTTAAGCCTAAAACTATGTTTGAAATTTACTGCTGCTGCTGCTGCTGCTAAGTCGCCTCAGTCGTGTCCGACTCTGTGCGACCCCATAGACGGCAGCTCACCAGGCTCTCCCGTCCCTGGGATTTTCCAGGCAAGAACACTGGAGTGGGTTGCCATTTACTTCTCCAATGCGTGAAAGTGAATTGTTCAGCTGTGTCCATCTCTTATGCTATGCTATGCTAAGTCACTTCAGTCGTGTCCAACTCTGTATGACCCCACTGACAGCAGCCCACCAGGCTCCCCCGTCGCTGGGATTCTCCAGGCAAGAACACTGGAGTGGGTTGCCATGTCCTTCTCCAATGCATAAAAGTGAAAAGTGAAAAAAAAAAAAAAAAGAAAAGTGAAAGTGAAGTCGCTCAGTCGTGTCCAATTCTTAGCGACCCCATGGACTGCAGCCTACCAGGCTCCTCCATCCATGGGATTTTCCAGGCAAGAGTACTAGAGGTCTCCTAGAAAGTCATGAAGGTTTGTTCTTTTATCTTATAAAAAGAGACATTAGAAATAGGTTTGTTTGATGTTACCATTATAAGAATTTCATGGAAAGAAGTTACTGTTACATCTGAGAAGAGGCTCACTGTGTGCTAGGTTAGATTCAAGCAGGTAAAATGTCATTAATATAATATTTCAGAAATTATATGCTTTATGGGAAGTGTCTGGATATTTGACAATGCTTACACTGTCAATGATGTGTTTTCACCTTCAGGGACAACACTAACCAAAATTTTTTATGAAATTGTTACATACTGTATCCAAATACAGAGTCTTACTTTAATATCTTTTAATATCTATTTTCTAAGGAAAGTTCCTGTTTAACTTTGATGCTGGCCTGAGGGCACTGCTGTAAGCTATAGTAAATAGTCTGTGTCTACAACAAAGACAGATCCAGAGCACTAGGAAAAAGGACCTTCATAGGAATTTTGAACAACTGATGCTTCAAAGAATAGTCTCTAGGGTATAGACCTCTGAGGTGATACAGCTCAGGTCACTTTTATACAGTACCAGTGGACTGAGTCAGGAAACCCAGGACTCTCTAGAATGGAAGCAGAAGGTGTTAAGAAAGCGACTGCTAAGCCAAGATCTTGCAGAACAAGAAACACAGGACTAAATGAAATAAGGGAGACAAAAAAACATTTTAACAAATTGTTTCTTTGGAATACTGTTGATTAGTTTTAATATTCTACCACTATATGGCTCTAGGAGCTATACTCAAGGTGACCTATATGATTAATTAATACCTTTGGTGCTAAATAATCAGGGCAAACCTATGAGACCAGCCCTTTTTTCTAATCATGTGGGGTGAGGGAGACATTGTTAGGAAGAACTGAAAGTAAAAGTTGCTCAGTCATGTCCGACTCTTTGCAACCCCATGGACAATATAGTCCATGGAATTCTCCAGGCTGGAATACTGGAGTGGGCTGCCTTTCCCTTCTCCAGGGGATCTTCCCAACCCGGTGATCGAACCCAGGTCTCCTGCATTGCAGGCGGATTCTTTACCAGCTGAGCCACAAGGGAAGCCCTAGGAAGAATTAAGAGACTTTGAAATAGGAAGAAACAATTGCTAGGTGTTCAATCTGCTGCTGCTACTGCTGCTAAGTCGCTTCAGTCGTGTCTGACTCTGTGCAACCCCATAGATGGCAGCCCATCAGGCTCCCCTGTCCCTGGGATTCTCCAGGCAAGAACACTGGAGTGGGTTGCCATTTCCTTCTCCAATGCATTAAAGTGAAAAATGAAGTTGCTCAGTCTTGTCCGACTCTTCACGACCCCATGGATTACAGCCTACCAGGCTCCTCTGTCCATGGGATTTTCCAGGCAAGAGTACTGGAGTGGGTTGCCATTGCCTTCTCCCCAGAATGCTGCTGCTGCGTCGCTTCAGTCATGTCCGACTCTGTGCGACCCCATAGATGGCAGCCCATCAGGCTCCCCCGTCCCTGGGATTCTCCAGGCAAGAACACTGGAGTGGGTTGCCATTTCCTTCTCCAACACATGAAAGTGAAAAGTGAAAGTGAAGTCGCTCAGTTGTGTCCGACTCTTTGGGACCCCATGGACTGCAGCCCACCAGGCTCCTCCGTCCATGGGATTTTCCAGGCAAGAGTACTGGTGTGGGTTGCCATTGCCTTGTTCAATCTAGGGTATCCTTAATGGTTATCTATATACCTTTCATTGTCTTTGAGCTATTGTACAATTCTGTAGGTGATGGAGAATTTACAGTAATGCATATAATTCCTTAGTTTTTAGGGCAAAAAGCAGATACATAAAAAATGAAAACTTTTTGAAAAGGCTTTTTTGGAGCACGAAGAGGTGGGGCTGGGGAGATATTTTGAAGGAATCAACTGTGAAGAGTCATTTCTCCTTGGCTGAGACGAGGTTTGGGGTCTGTGGGTCCCACATGCGGCAAGGACCCCTTCCCTCTGCTCTAAGGCTTCCAGCCTCCCCCTTGATCTCAGTGCTATTAGTATGGCCCCCAAAGAGCAAAGACCTGAGATATATGGTAACATGACAAGGACACTCTAGATGTATCCAGTGAACACTGGTGACCAGATGTGCATCTCCTTGATGCCCTGCTGCCTCTCAAGCCCCTGCCCGTTCTTTGGTATAATTCCTGGAGGCAATTAATTCGGCAGTGGCTTAAGTAAATTTCCTGCCAATTCCATAGTATCGGTGCTCATAGTAGAATTTAAGTTTAAACAAGTAAATAAATTTCTTGCATACCTGAGTTTCTGTACTTAAAATTCATGTCTGCTACATAATGCTTCTGGATCTTTCTTTGACTTACTTCCCTGTGTTTTCAGTGATTGATTTTCAGACTCAGCCCTTGGGCTAAAACAGATGTTCTCTCTCTTATACTTTTCTTTCTTTCTGCTACTGAAGTACACGGGAATTCTTTTGAGGACTAGAGTTTTCAGGCTGGCAGGAGTTCGCTGCATTGATACTTTATCTCTTTCTTCCTGGTTCTTCTCTCATCTCATTCCTGCCTCGAGGAGGTAGGAAGGACAATTATTAGCTCCTCGTGGCTCAGATGGTGAATAGTCAGCCTCCAATGCAGGAGCCCCGGGTTCAAATTCCAGGTCAGGAAGATCCCCTGGAGAAGGGAATGGGAACCTACTCTAGTATACTTGCCTAGAGAATTCCACAGACAGAGGAGCCTGGCAAGCTACAGTCCATAGGGTTACAAAGATTCGGGCATGACTGAGAAACTAACACTATGGAATACTCTGGGATGCCCAGTTCTTAAAATCACCTTCTTAGTAAATTAAAGAATTATTGTAAGTATCTTACTACACAGAGAGTAAAATAAAGAAAACCAATATGCTTTACTATATTGGCTGTTTACCTGTGAGCAAATCCCTAGGATAAATGACATCTTTGTTAGCACCAATAAAGAAGGTTAAGACTGAGTGTTCTGTTCTTACCATAACTGAGCCACATCTGCCAAGCCTATGTTAATTACAAGCTTGCTGCCTCTTTAGAAGTCCTAGAAAAACAAACTTTTGGTCTGCCAAATGGTTACTGTACCTTAATTAGTTCATTAGCAACCAAGAAAACTTTTACATGAAAACACTCTCTAGAAATAAGAAATATAAGAAATATAAGTTCTTAAGTACTCTTAACCTCAGGGTCTGCTCTTATGACGCTGAGAGCTCCTCAGGTAGTTTGATGGTCATGCAAAATATTTTTTACAGCTTTGTGACAATGCAGGCCCCAGCCCCTAGGTTTTGTGATCTTGGGAGAAAATGGCAGCAATCTGCTCAAGACCTCTAGGAAAATTTGAGGGAAGACTATCCCAGCAATCTGTCTGCTATATGGAGAATACCGATTAATATCTACACTTTAACACCGTCACTGCTGGATTTAATTTGAGATGGTAAGCTGTCTGACCTGACCTATTGTACTGCATCCCTTTTAGAATGCTCAGGAATTTCTGAACACCTGTGGATTTCCAGCTTCGTAGGGGTCTGGTTATGGATACAAGATGTCTACCAGACCACTGTTAATCAATCTTATGTTTCAAGAACCCCATTTTTTCATACCTTTTCCCCCATGGACACACCCCCTGATGTGATGATGACATCAGCACGACTGATACCCTCATTCAAGGCATTGAGTAAGTCATCTGGGCTGGAAAAAAAAATAAAGACAAATTAACACACAAGGAAAGATTCTTATATACAGTGCCTGCTGAAAACTAAACCACCTATTCAGTGAGTAGGCATTAACGTGAGCACAGCACTAAATTCTGTATGAAGTGGGAATCAAAAAGGTCTCTTTGCAGTGGGAGCATAACTTGTTGTGAAGAAAGAAACTTGTAAGTGCAGAAGTGGTGGTTACTGGTACTTTGATGGGCTTTTTGCTCTATATAACAAGGCGGTATAAAGAGGGGACACAGTGAAGTGTAAGTGGGCTGTCTCACCCTTCCAGTTTGCCTACGAGTATCCCGGATTTAGTTTCATGTAACATGAAAGTTACACGTTCTAGGAAATTTCAGGCATACCAGGAAAATTGATCACTCTAGGTGCTAGAGACTTAGGACCCTTTAGAGGGAATATGACTTAATTTGGTTAGGCCTTAAGAAATGGGCTGATTTTTAAGTAGAGCATCATTTCATATTTTATCCAGGAGTGACAGAGGTAAGAAAAGAAACCTGAGATCTACCCAAGAGGCTCTACAAGAGACCAAGTTGGGAGGTGCACAGCACAGAGATTAAGAGTGTGGGCTCTGAACTTGGACTGCCTGAGTTTAAACCCTGGTGCTACGACCTGGGAGATGCAGAACCTTGGAAAAGTGGTAAGTTAGTTGCTTAACCGTTCTTTGCCTTAGTTTTCCATCTATAAAGTGGGGATACGAGAAGGTTGTTATAAGGATTAAGTAACAGTACATATAAGTTTATGGAATAAAACCTTGTACAAAACAAGTTTTCAAGGAAGTTTGGTTGTTGTTGTTGATATTACTGGAAGTACTGAGAGAAGTTATCACACAAACATACCCAACAACCTGGCAGAGTTCAACTTTAGCATATTTGGCAGTTTTTATTTAGGAGAATATCGGTGACTAACACAGAAGAATATCACAGACTGGACCTCAAATACATTCACAGAACTATATTTGAAAAGTCCAAATGGCTCAGTAACCCAGGCCTGGTTTCAGCCTAAATAGTTCCATTTACTATTAGGTTCTCTTACTGAATTTAGACAGAACTCTCTTGCACCCCAAGCGCTAGTCTGTCCATGAGTATACTGGAGGTTGCTTGGCTCTGGTGAAGGAACTCCCAAGAAGACAAAACAATGGTAAAAGTTGAAAAATGGCTGACATGAAGTTCAATCTATGACGCAGAGATCCCTTGAACTCATCCAGTTAATCGCTTATGCAGCAAAAAATACCCAGGCATTTAATGAAGGAAGGATTTATGTGTAAACATTAAAAAAAAAAAAACTTAAAAAAAATCCCTGAAATGGATTTTGAAGTTAACTTGGTTAGGTGAACATCTTGGAAGAAATATATTCAAAATGGTGGATTCATGTTGATGTATGGCAAAACCAATATAATATTGTTATATATATTATATATAACATATATAATATACATATAACATATATAATATATATATAATATATATAATAGCCTCAAATTAAAATAAATAAATTTAAATTAAAAAAATAATAAAGTATTCTTGGACTGTGTATTTTGAACAGATTTTTCATCAATCTTTTTCATTTTGCTTTAAGGAAAAAAAGCAAATTATCCCCTGTATTGAAATACTATAAGATATGAATGTGATGGATTCTTGATTACTGTATGCCCAGCACTCTGGTGCCTTTGCCTTGCTGGAACCATTAAGTTGAGCCAAATGGTTGGCCTATGGAGAAAATGGTAAAGCGCTACAAACACAGGGTGATGTGGGATGTGGTTCAGGTGAGTGGGCACTGACTATTATCAATACATATAGAATTTTGTGCTAGTATAAAGAGACATTAGCTAATTCCACCAGTTTTATCGTATTGTATTTGTAGCATGTTGACTGTACAGGGTTGTAAAGTCACTGGAAACAAAGTAGCAGTGACATACACACTGACATCTTTGTATATGGATAAAGTTCCTGGGACAGGCTAGCTGATGACTGCAAATAAACATACTTTTCTGTGATTTGTTCCCTTATTTATTATTTTCATATTATCTGGGAAAGATTTTTTCCTATTTTTGTAAAACTGAAGAGTCATCAACTTTCCACAGGAAATTTTCTAATTTGCAGAAATAAACTGAAAGGACTTTTATACCAAGCAAGTCCTTACTGTAATTTATTATGTTTCAAAGAATACGCTCAATGCTGCTTTCTACTCTGAGGCTGGTGGATTCACAAGATCACTGAATCTTAAAGTTGGAAAGGTCTTTGGGGGTCACTGTGTCCAGTAGCACAGCTCTGAGCACTCTGGGACTGGTGCGTCTCTGTCTTCTCTGCCTACCTGTTTGATCTAGTAAGAGATCATAGCTTAGAGGGATAGGCAGCAAAGTGTGGCAACTGTCAGAGGATCTGTACCTTCACTTATATTGCATGATATAATTCCACCTGTTATTTCACAATAAATCTCTGAGGTAGATTGAACAGGTATGAATCATCCCTAGTTTACAGAAAAGGAGAACGCTATTCGGAGTGGCAAAGTGGCATATTGAGGGCTAGGTGGAGCAGTACGGGCAGAGCTAGGATTAGAACCTCTGCCTCCTTGTCAAGTGCCTAAGTAGAGTAATTGTCTAGTTTTTTTCAGGCATATGACATCTCAGCAGAATAGACGATTGTGCAAAAGCATCAAACAGAGGATGCTAAGGCAACAGGTGAGATCTGTCTAGGGTGACAAGAAAAATGTGTGTGTGGACATGTTAGTACATTTCTGGGGAATGAAACCAACATAATTCTGAATCCTATATTCAGATGAAAACTAAGTAAGATTTGATTAAACATAACTTAGGACTGCTTACAAGTCATAAATTTGCTCTCTTGTGAGTCATAATATATTCTAAGTGATGAAATATTTCTAACATAAGATAATAGTGTAACACCCATGTATCCATCTCTCAAATCTGACAAATGCTGATATTTTCCTGTATTTATTTTTTATTCACTCACCTCAACCTTTTTACTTTTAAAAAATAAAAATTGAGTTTGCTTTCTAAGACTGAGATTACTCTGAATAATGATAAAAAAAAAATAGGCAGCAAAGATTATAATCATGGATATTACAGTAGGCTAAAAATAATTCATGATTTTATGTTTTGTTAAACAGAGAGCATAGCACATTAATTTTCTTAAAGAGAGGAGAGTAAAATGAGAACACAATACAGCCTTATATGTCTTATATATGACATTACTTCCATATATAAGATCAGTTGATATTTAAGAAATAAAATTAATGACAGTTATTCTCACATTTTAAAAGAACAACACACTCTCACACTTATGTGTTAGTTTTACAATTCTACGATGTAGGCAGGACAAGAGAGGTCAATGAAATTCACAAAGGCAGTGACAGATTCAAGGTCACCTATGTTCATTTTACTATTCTTTTAAACTATAGTAGTTATTCACATTGTGAAAGACACTTTGTTATATTATCTTTAGAAAAATAGCTATTTATCATTGTTATCTAAGAATATATATCTAACTTGTGTATGCCAAATAGTGATGATCAATATCTAATAAACTGTACTTTTTACATTTGAAATATAGTCTCGCCATTGCCACTGGAAGGGATATGGAATTAAGCAGATTGAGCTTTACATATATATATATCAGTTGCTTCCCTTTCCTCAAAGAGCGGCAGGTCTTAAAGGGATACTGTGATATCATTTAATTCCTAAGTCATTAAAAACTGCAGTTTTAATTAGGTTTGGAGAGTGATTAACCATTTTTAAAGATAAATCTAACACTAGTATTAATCTTGATTTACTAACACTTTCCACTTTCACTTGAAATAAGTAACCTACCCATGGTTCTTTGAGAGTATCAATATTACATAAAAACATATAAAAGCAATGATTCAGTGTTAAATGCTAAAAATTTAAATACTCAGTGACAGAAAACAGAAGTGTTAATTGAAGGCTTGAGTGTGTCAGGGCCTAGAATCAAGGTGTCTCTACCGCTGAGATGACTTTGAAAAATGAACATCATTTTTTTCGAGTCTCGTTGTCCTTACTTTTAAAATGAAAATTTGGACTAGGTCCTTTCCATGTCTAACATTCACTGATTTAAAGCACTAGAAACTGATTGTGATCTAGTTTAAGACTGACAAAAGAGTATAAACCTAAGAATGTAAATAAATTTCAAGGATAAAGAAAAAATCTTACAAACTGTCAGACAGAAAGATTAGATTTACTAACAAAGAAAAAAAGAATATTGGCTTTGGATTTCTTACCTACAACACTAAAAACTATGAAACAGTATATTAACATCAATGTACTCTGAGAAAAAAGGCTTGCAACATCCAAATCCTATACCTAGACACTCTTCATCTATCAGTAAAGAAGAATATTTGTGAAAATGCAAAAATTTAGATAATAAATCAATAAGTAATGTTACAGAAAAATTACTCTAAATGAAAAAAATTTAACCAGATCAGAGGCTTCAAGTTAGGGGAAGATGAAGAGGAAACACTAGTAAAACACACACACACATACATGCATTTAGAAAATATATAACTAAATCTAAATGAATAACAATCAAACAGGGAAATTATAATATATGTGCTAAACATGGATTCCTCAGAAGTTGTACAGATGTATACTAAAAAGAAAACTTAGTAACAGTCTAGATTTAAAAGCATTATTTCAGCAATGCCTAAAAGTGGGGGGAGTGGAAGTAGCTGGGAGAAGTAAAAGTATTCTCAAAGTCTCAGTGATGTAGGAGGTGCAGGGAGGAAATTGGAAGGCTGTGCAGGAAGGGTATAGTGAGCACCTTTTAAAAATGTAACAGTGGAGAAATAGACATTTCTCCAAAGAAGACATACAGATGGCTAACAAACACATGAAAAGATGCTCAATATCACTCATTATCAGAGAAATGCAAATCAAAACCACTATGAGGTATCATTTCACACCAGTCAGAATGGCTGCGATCCAAAAATCTACAAGCAATAAATGCTGGAGAGGATATGGAGAAAAGGGAACCCTCTTACATTGTTGGTGGGAATGCAAACTAGTACAGCCACTATGGAGAACAGTGTGGAGATTCCTTAAAAAACTGGGAATAGAACTGCCATATGACCCAGCAATCGCACTGCTGGGCATACACACTGAGGAAACCAGAAATGAAAGAGACACGTGTACCCCAATGTTCATTGCAGCACTGTTTATAATAGCCAGGACATTGGAAGCAACCTAGATGTCCATCAGCAGATGAATGGATAAGAAAGCTGTGGTACATATATACAATGGAGTATTACTCAGCCATTAAAAAGAATACATTTGAATCAGTTCTAATGAGGTGGATGAAACTGGAGGCTATTATACAGAGTGAAGTAAGCCAGAAAGAAAAACCCCAATACAGTATACTAACGCATATATATGGAATTTAGAAAGATGGTAACGACAACCCTGTAAGCGAGACAGCGAGACACAGATGTACAGAACAGTCTTTTGGACTCTGTGGGAGAGGTGGGGGGGATGATTTGGGAGAATGGCATGTATAATATCATATAAGAAACGAATCACCAGTCCAGGTTCGATGCAGGATACAGGAAGCTTGGGGCTGGTGCACTGGGATGACCCAGAGGGATGGTATGGGGAGGGAGGTGGGAGGGGGGTTCAGGATGGGGAACACATGTACACCCGTGGCAGATGCATGTTGATGTATGGCAAAACCAATATAATATTGTAAAGTAAAAAAAAAAAATAAATAAAATAAAGGCAAAAAAAAAAAACAGTGGAGAAATAAATATTTGATTATTAGTATCAGAATTTGGAAGGAAAGTATGCAGGGGATGGTAGAGTATTCCATATTTTCCAAAATAATGAGTGAAGGGGAACAAATAGCACCTGGATTAAACCAACAACAGAGAAAAGGACAATGATAACACAAATTTTATTAATAGTAAAAATAATGTAAGATGGAAGGAAAAAATATCAAGGGAATATTTATAGCAATCTTCATGGTAAAGCAAAATGAACTTCAAGCTACAATCGGGGTTACAGTAACTTAAGGCAAATGCAAGATTTCGTTTTTTAAAGCTCAAATCCCATTTGGATCTTATTTATAAGTGATACACTTAAAAGATATGAAAGAATAAAAATAAAAGCTATGGTAAAAGGCCCCAAGCTAATGTAAACATGCAAAAAATCAGGAATGGCATTTTGATGTAAAAGTGGAGTTTAAAGTCAAAAGAACTAAACAGAATAAAGAGAAGAAGCAAGTTGTGATGAAAGGCAAATTTATAAAGCTGATACAATAATATATGTCTGTCTCACAAGACATAGTCTCATTTTATCTAGGCTTCTTGACTGTCCTGCCAACTCCTTGCACGTTGTAGGCACTCAATAAATGAACTGAATGAACCCTGGCCTCAACTTAATCTCTCCACAGTAGCTTTGGGAATGAACAGTGTACAATATTTACAACTCTAATGATATTATGGGCAAATAATATTATCTGTGGATGGAAGAGAAGATACTACTTAAAATTTATATAATCATAAATAGTATTTCCTTTGAAAGGCTGTCAAGTAGATGAGGGAGTTAATTTATTTGGTGTTGCTCATGAGGGCAGAATTAGAACTAATAGCTGAGAGAAACAGGGATAAAGACTTTGGCTTAGTGTAATAAAAAGAAAAAAAATCCTTGCCATACATAACAGCCATCCAAGAATAAATGTGCTATCTCATGAGACAAATAATATCTTTCTCAGTAAAAGTATCAAATAAAAACTGATGGCCAGCTGTTAGAAATTTTCTACTGAGTAAAAGAACAGTTAATACCTATATTTCTCACACTATTCCAAAACACTGAGATGCAAGGAATGATTCTGAACTTATATTCAAGGTCAGCATCATCTGATAGCAAAACAGTCAAAGATATCGCAAAAAAAGATTATAGCCAAAATCACTGATGAACATAGACACATAACTCCTCAATGATATATAAGCAAACAGAATTCAACAATATACATCATGATCAAGTAGGATTTATTCCAGGGAGAAAAGGATGGTCTAATATTCACAAATCAATTAATATACCACATTAACAAGAAGAATAAAAATCATACGATCATCTCAATAGGTATAGAAAGAGCTTCTGGCAAAATGCAATATCCACGTACAATAAAAACTCTCAATAAAGTGGGTAGAGGCTATGTGCCTCAATATAATAAAGACCATATATGACAGACTTACAGTCAACATCATACTCAATGGTGGAAAGCTGAAAGCACTTTGAAGATCAGGAAGGAAACAAGGATGTCCACTCTCACCATTTTAATTCAACATAGCATTGAACATCCTAGCTGTGCAATCAGACAAGAGAAAGAAATAAAAGGGATCCAAACTGGAAAAGAAAAACTGTCACTGTTTGCAAATGATATGATACTATACATAGAAAATCCTTAAGATGTCAGCCAAAAAAAGCCTATTAGAACTAATAAATGAATTCAGTAAAGTTGCAGGATACAAAGTTATATATATGTCTGTTGTGTTTCTATACACTAACAACAAACAATCAGAAAGAGGAATTAAGAAAATAATCCCATTTATAGTTGCGTCAAAAAGAATAGAACACCTAGCAATAAACCTAAGGAGGTAAAAGACCTGTCCTTGGAAGACTATAAAACACTGTTGAAAGAAACTCAAGATGACACAAGCAGAAGGATACACCAACTGTGTTCACGGATTGGAGAATTAATATTGTTAAAATTACTGTATTACCCAGGGCAATCTACAGATTTCACATAATTCCTGTCAAAATAACAATGGCCGTTTTCACAGAACTAGAATAAATAATTTTAAAATTTGTATGAAAATACAAAAGGCCATGAATAGCCAAAACAATCTTGAGAAAGAAGAACAAAGTTGGAGGTATCAAGCGCCCTAATTTCAAACCATACTAAAACTACAGCAATCAAAACCAGACCCAAAACAGACCCACAGATCAATGGAACAACACAGGGAGCCCAGATAAACCCACAAACTTATGGTCAATTAATCTATGACAAAGGAGGCAAGAATATACAATGAAGAAAAGATAGTCTCTTCAACGAATGATATTGGTAAAACTGGACAGCTATTTGCAGAAGAATCAAACTTGTCCAATTTCTTACACCATATACAAAAATAAACTAAAGATGGGTTAAAAACCTAAGTGAAAATTCAGAAACTGTAAAACTCTTAGAATAAAACATGGGTAGTATGCTCTTTTACATTGATTTTAGCAATAATTTTTTTGAATAAGTCTCCTCAGGCAAGTGAAACAAAAAACAAAAATAAACAAAGGGGACTATATCAAACTAAAAAGCTTTTGCACAAAGAAGGAAACTAGCAACAAAATGAAAAAGCAGACTATTGAATGGGAGAAAATATTTGCAAAGTGATATGACCAATAAGGGGTTAATAGCCAATATACATAAACAACTCATACAACTCAGAATCAAAAAAAAGAACAAATAACCTGATTTAAAAATGGCAGATAACCTGCATAGATATTTTCCCAAAGAAGACATTTAGATGACCAACAGGCACATGAAAAGAAGCTCAGGCTAATTAACTGTCACAGCATTGCAAGTCAAAACCACAATGAGGTATCAACTCACATCTGTCAGAATGGCTATTATAAAAAAGACAATGGTTGTCATAAAAAATAACAAGTGTTGGCAAGAATATGGAGAAAAGGGGGCTCTTCTGCAGTGCTGCTGCTGCTAAGTCACTTCAGTCGTGTCCGACTCTGTGCGACCCCATAGACGGCAGCCCACCAGGCTCCCCCGTCCTTGGGATTCTCCAGGCAAGAACACTGGAGTGGGTTGCCATTTCCTTCTCCAATGCATGAAAGTGAAAAGTGAAAGTGAAGTCTCTTAGTCGTGTCCGACTCTAGCGACCCCATGGACTGCAGCCCACCAGGCTCCTCCGTCCATGGGATTCTCCAGGCAAAAGTACTGGAGTGGGGTGCCATTTTGCTAGTGGGATTTAAATTGGTGCAGCCACTATGGAAGACATCTTGGAGGTTTCTTAAAAAATTAAAAATACAACTATTATATGATCCACCAATTCCACTTCTGTGTATATTTCCAAAGAAAAAAAAACAAATATTTTGAAAATATATATGTACCGCTATGTTCACTGTAGCACTATCCACAGTAGTGAAGATAGGTAAGCAACTGAAGTGTCCACTGATAGATGACTGGATAAATAGAACAAGTGGTGTGTATACAGTGTGTGTGGAATACTACTCAGCCATAAAAATGAATAAAATCTTGCCATTTGTGACAACATGGATATACCTAGAGGGGATTATGCTAAGTGAAAGTAGTTAGAGAAAGACAAATACAGTATGATTTCACTTATATGTGGAATCTAAAAAACAAGACAAATGAACAAACACATAAGAATAGAAACAGAGTTACAGATACAGAGAACAAACAGGTGATTGATAGAGGGGAGGAGATGGGGGAATGAATGATATAGGTGAGGGAAATTAAGAAGTACAAACTTACAAAATAAATGAGTCACAGGGATGAAATGTACAGTATGGGAATACAGTCAATAATAATGTAATATATTTGTATGGTGACAGATGGTAACTAACATTGTGGTGATCATTTTGTAATGTATAGAAATATTGAGTCACCATGTTGTATACTAGGAACTAACAGAGTATTGTAAATCAATTACAGTTCAATAAACCAACCAAATAACCCATGAAATAAGAGGTCAGACTTGTGATTACCAGAGGCAGGTGGTAAGGGGGGAGAGGGATTGGGTAAGGCAATGGAAAGGTACCAAGTTCCAGTTAAAAGATAAGTAAGTACTAGGGATGTAACATTCCACATGATTAATTAACATTGCTGTATGTTATATATCCAAGTTGTTAAGAGAGTAAATCCTTAGACCTCTCATCACAAGAAAAAACTTTTTTCATTTTGTATATATACAAGATGATGGTCACTAAACTCATTGTGGCAATTATCTCATGATGTATGTAAGTCAAACGATTTTTTAAAAACATTTTTATTGGAGTAGATTTACAATGTTGTGGTAGTTTCTGTGGTACAGTAAAATGACTCAGTTATATCACTCATAAATCCACTCTATTTTAGATTCTTTTCCCATAAAGATTATTACAGAGTTTTAAGTAGACTTCCCTGTGCTATACAGTAGGTCCTTGTAGTTAACTATTTTATATACAGTAGCCTTGTAGATCAATTCCAATCTCCCAATTTAATCCTTCCTCCCCTTTCCCCCTTATACCTAAAAGCTTGTTTTCTACATTTGTGACTCTATTTCTATTTTGTAAGTAAGTTCACCATTTTTTTAGATTCCATATATAAGCAGTATCACATGATATTTCTCTTTCCCTGTCTGACTTCCTTTACTCAGCATGACAATTTCTAGGTCTATCCACGGTGCTGCAAGTGACATTATTTCATTCTTTTTTATGGCTGAGTAATATTTCATTATATATGTATGTATGTGTGTGTGTGTGTGTGTGTGTATCCTACATCTTCTTTATCCACTCCTCTGTTGATGGACATTTAGGTTGCTTCTATGTCCTGGCTATTGTCAATAGTGCTGTGATGAACTACTTACAATAGTGCATGTATCACCTCATACTGGTCAGAATGGCATCATCAAAAAATCTACAAACAATAAACGCTGGAGAGGGTGTGGAGAAAAGGGAACCCGCTTACACTGTTGGTGGGAATGCAAATTGGTAAATCATTATGCAGAACAGTAAGGAGGTTTCTTATAAAACTAAACATAGACCTATCATAAGTCAAATGATTATACTGTATGCCTTAAAATTATACAGTGCTGTATGTCAGTTATATCTCAATAAAACTGAAAAAAATTGTATTTGTCTTAACTTACTATAATCCTGATTCTGGCATAAATTTTTTTTTTGCTTTACCATGTAGTCTACTGCAAAGTCAAAACAAAGACAGAACCTTTACCCAAGATTAGATTTTATGGATTTCAGACAGAGTACTCAGAATGCAAATGCAGTTTTATTTTAAAATATTTAATATAAACACACAGATGGACAACAACTGCTAATTAGTTTCTTGTTTCATCTGTTATACCAACTGTGAGCTGTATCATTTTAAGAAGAGTGAAGATGACGGTAGGAGGGTGAGAAAAAATTCTAGGATTTGGAGATGAAAAAATAACGGCTGTTGATCATACAGAGATTACAAAAAAGATAAAGATAAACTAATCATATACTAATTTCTTCAGAAGTCAAGGAAGGATAAATTCCTGAATAATGAATATTTCCTGGGTGTCTATTTCTGGTACAAGATCAAACTGTATATTCATATAGTCATCATTTAGTTCTCCTTCATTCCCACTGGGTTTTTAAGTACTATGGAATCGTATAAAACTAGAACAAAGTATGGTCACCACCTTTATGTTTACAAATCAGTGCAGAAAACATATGAAAAAATTTAGAAAATGAATAAAAGGAGCAATTAAATTAACATTGATTGATTGAATTTAAATACATTAATTAAAATGAAAATACAAATGAAAAGAAATGTTACAAATGTTGAGTAGAAGAGAATGATCAGAATTGGCCTGGAATAATTAGGAAAGGCTTTCTGGACATATTGCTTTTTATGAGGGCCAGGTCATATAAGAAAAAAATTTCTGAAATTACAATACTACCTGGAGGTAATTCTTGGAACAAACGGTCAGGTCAACTGTAACAGCAACTCTTAAGGACTAAAAAAGGCAAATGCAGTACCCATGAAAAAGTCTGTCATTAAGAGTAGGAAGACCCTTTTGTCAATACCATAAAGTTTGTTACAATAAAAAATATTTTTGGTTAGCCAATAGAAAATAAGTGATCAGAAAATAAATCTATTACGTTGACTTCAAATTAAAACTTTGTATTTTGAGCAGAAAAGGGTATTTATTCCATAAGGGAAGCTGGTAGTTTATAAAGAGGATATGAGCCAATTAAATCCAGATCTAAATTCTGTCTGATAATATGAGATTTCTAGTTCTACAAATTAAGCACTAGGAAGTTAGGATATGTTTGGTTCACAAATTGGAGGATGTTAAAGCACTGGGCTTTGCTCAAATAATCACTGTACTGTTAAGTCTAGCTTGTTAATTCCTGCTAAATGTGCCAGTTTTAAAAGAATCCAATTTGCTATCTTATTGCTTGTTCCTCTTATTTCATGCTTTAATGCGAGGAGGCAGCTTCACAAATTGGCAGCAGTAGGATCAGGAAATTTAAATCCAAAACATCAATTTATGACAGAACCAAGCAAGCCCAGCATGATTTGAATGGGATAGGCTTATGGGATGGCGATTTTCCAGAAGGGGGAATTCTTTTCTTAATTAAAGGAATTTCCCAGCCCTCCAGCCCCTGAAAGGCTAGAATAGAAAGTACAAGTCAGCAGTTTGAAAGCTACATTTACCAAGCTGTTTCAAAACTGATGTAGAAATACAAACAGCTCAATAGTTAAACTCAGTTTTAGGAATGATATAAATTCAATCAATGCTGAACTTCATTTAAAAAAATTTCCCCAAGTGGATTTTGTGTATTTGAACCATGATCACTGCTTGTTATATTTAAGAGGTAAATGTGTAAGTTCACCCAAAGCCAGTGGGATAACTCTCCAACTTTTAACATTAGAAGCTTCCTAAATCTATTTGGAATTCTGCTTCCCCATCCCACCCCACATTCTTCAGAAATATAAAATGAATCATCCTAGGTACAAAGCTTTTCCTTTTCCTTTTTTTTTTTTTTGTGATGTGCCTCAGTTACTAATTCAGTTTTGTTGTCAGAGCCATATTTTCTGATCTGCTCCCATGGCTAAGGTACCCACTTTGAGGGAACCCTGTAAGATTTTTCTGGACAGTTGCACAGTTGGAAGTTTCTCGGTACCATGGAAAAGGAGGGTGGTACAGGAAAAGAAGGCAGGGTTGTATAATCTAGAGGAGGTACTCCTACTAAGGGCTGAAGACACAAGATTACCAAGACAGATCTTGTCCTGGCTTTTATGGAGTTTATTAGTGTGATAGGAAAGAAAACAACTCTGGCTCAATAGGAACAAATCCTTTTCCTACCCTGTTTAGGCCACATCAGGACACTGAGGGAAAAGAGGAAAATGTGAACATAGAGAAGCACATATGTGCCCAATGCCTCGTATCTTAACCAAGTCTGGCTGCACCTGTCGTGGCTGGCACACACAGCACTCTGTACTTACGTACATATGCAACCATCCTCATTTGTCTAAGACTTTCTCCACAGTAGGGAACAATAGCTCATGCTGCCTAGGAGGACAAAGAGGGGCTAACAGGTTTTTTAATCAGTCATGGGGAAAAGAAGACTTGGATATCTACTGTTCCATATTCAAAGTAGAAATAGGATGGCGCTTAGAAGTACTTCAGCCCTGTAAACACCCACTAATTTGTACCTGTTTGACATTCCCAGGTTTGACTAGTTTCATATTCAGGCTATATTCGGTGTTCCCCTCTTTCCTTTCCTATTACTTCCTGGAATTTATTGAGTAGCTACCATGTGCTGGCAATATTCTAAATGCTAAGGATAAAGCCATGAACAATTTGTTCCACATGCCTACCACCAAGCAGTTGAAGACAGCAGTTGTTTTACTTATCATTTTACCCCTGCTTTCACTATAGCTCTGCATACATCAGTCACTCAATAAATGGTCATAAAATGAATAAAATAGAAATTTAAAAGCTATCAAATAATTGTGGGTATATGGTAAAGTTTAGTTATAAAGATGTTCATCAACTACTCACAATTGAGAAAGATTAGGGAACAATCTAATGTCTGTCAACAAAGGGTCGTATCCATCAGTCAAATTATACTTTTTACTGTAGAATAATATGTATGCAGGTCAGGAAGCAACAGTTAGAACTGGACACAGACTGGTTCCAAATAGGAAAAGGAGTACGTCAAGGCTGTATATTGTCACCCTGCTTATTTAACTTATATGCAGAGTACATTATGAGAAACTCTGGGCTGGATGAAGCACAAGCTGGAATGAAGACTGCCGGGAGAAATATCAATAACCTCAGATATGCAGATGACACCACCCTTATGGCAGAAAGTGAAGAAGAACTAAAGAGCCTCCTGATGAAAATGAAATAGGAGAGTGAAAAAGTTGGCTTAAAGCTCAACATTCAGAAAACGAAGATCATGGCATCTGGTCCCATGGCTTCATGGCAAATAGATGGGGAAACAGTGGAAACAGGGGCACACTTTATTTCTGGGGCTCCAAAATCACTGCAGATGGTGACTGCAGCCATGAAATAAAAAGACGCTTACTCCTTGGAAGAAAAATTATGACCAACCTAGACAGCATATTAAAAAGCAGAGATATTACTTTGTCAACAAAGGTCCATCTAGTCAAGGCTACGGTTTTTCCAGTAGTCATCTATGGATGTGAGAGTTGGACTATAAAGAAAGCTGAGAGCCAAAGATTTGATGCTTTTGAACCATGGTGTTGGAGAAGACTCTTGAGAGTCCCTTGGACTGCAAGGAGATCCAACCAGTCCATCCTAAAGGAAATCAGACCTGAATGTTCATTAGAAGGACTGATGCTGAAGCTGAAACTCCAATACTTTGGCCACCTGATGCTAAGAACTGACTCATTTGAAAAGATTCTGATGCTGGGAAAGATTGAAGGTGAGAGGAGAAGGGGACGACAGAGGATGAGATGGTTGGATGGCATCACCGACTCAATGGACATGAGTTTGACTAAACTCTAGGAGTTGGTGATAGACAGGGAGGCCTGGCATGCTGTAGTCCACGGGATTGCAAAGAATTGGACACAACTGAGAGACTGAACTGAACTGAATATGTAGGTATTAAAATGACATAGCGGAGTACTATGTAATGATATGGACAGATGTTTATGATGTACTCAGTAAAAAAATGGAAGGAAAATGGAAGGTGAAAATAAGTATGGGTGTTACTCGCTCAGTCTTATTCTTATCTGACTCTTTGCAACTCCCTGGGATGTACCCTGTCAGGCTCCCCTGTCCTTGGAATTTTCCAGGCAAGAAAACTAGAGTGGGTTACCATTCCCTTCTTCAGGAGATCTTCCTGACCCAGAGACTGAACCTGGGTCTCCTGCATTGCAGGCAGATTCTTTACCATCTGAGCCACCAGTGAAGCTGAAAATAAGTACAATTTCTTGTTTTTTCCTGCATACATTCACATACAGATAAACTCTATACATACACAGAATTAAAGACAAGATGAAGAGTAATACTGGCAAAGATAAATGAAACTAAGAGCTGTTTCTTCAAAAATATAAACAAAATGGGTGAACTTTTAGGCAACTCATCAAGAAAAAAGAGAGAGGACCCAAATAGATAAAATGTACTTCTTGCGATGCCTACATATCTTGCTGTGCTAAGGTTCTGATGTGGTCTTTTCAGAATTTGCTCCTCTAAGTCAGAGAACTTCGTTTTAAGTGGTTATTTCCTGTTTTTTCAGGACAGCAGACTTACCCACATGTTGGATATCTGATTTGAACTGATAAATATTAATATGTAAATGACTCATCCTCAGGTAGAATACTTTAAAACACAAATGGAACTCTAAATATTAGATTAGCAGGGAGTATCACAAAGTAAACAGAACACACACATGGAGCCAACGACTTGGGCTCCCCTAAGCAGCCTGGGTCTTGAGAGTCAGGGAACAAGGAGATTAACTGTCCCTGACAGTTGTTTGCTATTCACGGTGTTCCCCCTTTCCTTTCTCTAAGGGCTATTTCTCTTTCCCTTCTCTTAAAGTACTGACAGAGGTACTCAGATGGTGAGTAAGGGAAAGGTTAGAATAGGCCATCTGTGAATCTGGGTCATTTGTAAATTGAATTAATGCAGGTCTGAATACACGAAATTATTACACATTCACATTGCATGCACACTCTTTTCTCTTTCCCATACTCCTTTTCTCTCCATTCTCTCCCACTCCCGAAGATACTATGAACTTGGTATAACAAATTACCCAAAGGTAATAAATGCTGCAAAAGTGGCTCCAGTAGTTGTGGGGGGAAAGATAAAAGAAGAGATTATAATAGGAAAGGGCTTTTCTTTGTATGGAAGGAAGAGTGTATTTTACAGTAAATAAGATTTATTTAGGGGTCCAGAAAAAAAAATAAATCCTCCTGTTTTTTTTTCCATCCACTTGTATAAAACCTAAAGATCTAGGATTTTGCAGCTCAAGTCCTTTTCATTCATACATATATACAATCAGTATTTAATTTTAAAGTTAAACTAAATTTTCCTCTCTGGCCTTTGAAATATTGACAATTACTATTTACTTAGAGGTTTTATCTATTAAAATGGATGTAGAATATTTAGTTTATTAACCTTAATATTAGTAAATTGCAGGTGCTAAGCCTAATTAAGAGGACAGTATGGTAAAGGAAAAGGAGAAAGATCCTGGAGTTAGATAAGCCTAGGTTGGACTTCTTATTTTGTCTTCTCCATTCTCTCCCACTCCTGAAGACACAATGAACTTGGTATAATAAATTACCCAAAGGTAATAAATGCTGCAAAAGTGGCTCCAGTAGTTGTGGGAGGAAAGATAAAAGAAGAGATTATAATAGGAGAGGGTAAGACTCTGAACAACTTATTTAATTTTTTTGAGCTTCAGTAGTATTGGGTTGGCCAAAAATTTCATTTGTCTCATGGGTTTTCCCAAAACATCCTGTGGAAAAACCCAAAAGAACTTTTTGGCTAACCCAATATTATCTACAAAATGAGGATAAAAGACACTTATCTGGATCTGTTGTTTTATGAGGCCTAAATAAGATAAGTGAAAAAAGTGCAGTATAGTGTTATATATAGTAGGTAGTAGGTAAAGATTCGTGTCTCTTCCCAGGTAAAGACTGACACGTTTGGAGTGAAAAGGCTGGAGGTAAAGGATATGGATTAGCTGGGGAGGAAAGAGAGGAGTGAAATAGAATTGAAATCTTCCTTGTAGTTCTTACTAATAACTATCTTATTCATCTCTGTAGTACCAAATGAAGTGAAAGTTGTTCAGTCATGTCTGACTCTTTGTGAAAGGCTCCTCTGTCCATGGAATTTTCCAGGCAAGAATACTGGAGTGGGTTGCCAATTCCTTCTCCCTGTAGTACCAAAGACTGAGACAATGTCTGATATAGCATAACACTTCATGAAAGTTACTTGAATTATTAGAGTACTCTTGCTAAGTCACTACTATTGTGTCCAACTCTTTGGGACCCCATACACTATAGCCCACCTGGCTCCCCTGTCCATGGGATTCTCCAGGCAAGAATACTGGAGTGGGTTGCCATGTCCTTCTCCAGGGGATCTTCCTGACCCAGGAATCGAACCTGTATCTCCTAAGGCTCCTGCATTGCAGGCAGATTCTTAACGCCTGAGACACTGGGGAGTATGCTTACGTATATATAATAAAACCCCAATTCTGCCATAAGTACATAATTTGCACCATGGAAAGATCATATTCGTAGCAGAATAGATGGTGAGTTGGAAGAGAACAAGACTTGAAGCAGGGAGGCCAGTTAAGAGGCTAGTCTCACATGTCTAAACAAAAAGTAAATGGAGACCCAAACTAAGCCAGGATGGTAGACAGGAAGAGAGAGGAATGTATAAGAAATACTGATGGGGGGAACTGTAAGGGATTTAAATGCAGGGATGAATGAAAGCTAGAAGTTTTCCATTCAGGTTTCTTCTGGGTTGGGAGACTGGGTGGCTGGTGTGGGCAGCTGCTGAGCCAGAAAACTCAGTTTAGTTCAGTTCAGTTGCTCAGTTGGGTCCGACTGTTTGCGACCCTATGGATTGCAGCATGCCAGGCTTCCCTGTCCATCACCAACTCCCAGAGTTTACTCAAACTCATGTCCACTGAGTTGGTGATGCCATCCAGCCATCTCATCCTCTGTCATCCCCTTCTCCTCCTGCCTTCAATCTTTCCCAGCATCAGGGTATTTTCAAATGAGTCAGCTCTTAGCATCAGGTGGCCAAAGTATTGGAGTTTCAGCTTCAGCATTAGTCCTTCCAATGAACACTTAGGGCTGATTTCCTTTAGGATGGACTGGTTGGATCTCCTTGCAGTCCAAGGGACTTGCAAGAGTTTTCTCCAATACCACAGTTCAAAAGCATCAATTCTTCAGTGCTCAGATATCTTTATAGTCCAACTCTCACACCCATAACATGACTACTGTAAAAACCATAGCCTTGACTAGATGGACCTTTGTTGGCAAAGTAATATCTCTGCTTTTTAATATGCTGTCTAGGTTTGTCATAACTTTTCTTCCAAGGAGCAAGCGTCTTTTAATTTCAAGGCTGCAGTCACCAGCTGCAGTGATTCTGGGGCCCCAAAAATAAAGTGTGTCCCTGTTTCCACTGTTTCCCCATCTATTTGCCATTAAGTGATGGGACCTGTGGAAAATTATGAAAGAGATGAGAATACCAGACCACCTGACCTGCCTCTTGAGAAATCTGTATGCAGGTCAGGAAGCAACAGTTAGACATGGACATGGAACAACAGACTGGTTCCAAATAGGAAAAGGAGTACGTTAAGGCTGTACACTGTCACCCTGTTTATTTAACTTATACGCAGAGTACATCAAGAGAAACGCTGGACTGGAAGAAGCACAAGCTGGAATGAAGACTGCCGGGAGAAATATCAATAACCTCAGATATGCAGATGACACCACCCTTATGGCAGAAAGTGAAGAGGAACTCAAAAGCCTCTTGATGAAAGTGAAAGTGGAGAGTGAAAAAGTTGGCTTAAAGCTCAACATTCAGAAAATGAAGATCATGGCATCTGGTCTCATCACTTCGTGGGAAATAGATGGGGAAACAGTGGAAAGAGTGTCAGACTTTATTTTTTTGGGTTCCAAAATCACTGCAGATGGTGACTGCAGCCATGAAATTAAAAGACGCTTACTCCTTGGAAGGAAAGTTATGACCAACCTAGATAGCATATTCAAAAGCAGAGACATTACTTTGCCAACTCAAGTCCGTCTAGTCAAGGCTATGGTTTTTCCTGTGGTCACGTATGGATGTGAGAGTTGGACTGTGAAGAAGGCTGAGTGCCAAAGAATTGATGCTTTTGAACTGTGGTGTTGGAGAAGACTCTTGAGAGTCCCCGGGATTGCAAGGAGATCCAACCAGTCCATTCTGAAGGAGATCAGCCCTGGGATTTCTTTGGAAAGAATGATGCTAAAGCTGAAACTCCAGTACTTTGGCCACCTCATGCGAAGAGTTGACTCACTGGAAAAGACACTGATGCTGGGAGCGATTGGGGGCAGGAGGAGAAGGGGACGACAGAGGATGAGATGGCTGGATGGCATCACTGACTCGATGGATGTGAGTCTGAGTGAACTCCGGGAGTTGGTGATGGACAGGGAGGCCTGGCGTGCTGTGATTCATGTGGTCGCAAAGAGTCGGACACGACTGAGCGACTGAACTGAACTGAACTTTTGGGACCAGATGCCATGATCTTAGTTTTCTGAATGTTGAGTTTTAAGCCAACTTTTCACTCTCCTCTTTCACTTTCATCAGGAGGCTCTTTAGTTTTTCTTCACTTTCTGCCATACAAGTGGTGTCATCTGCATATCTGAGGTTATTGATGTTTCTCCCAGCAATCTTGATTCCAGCTTGTGCTTCATGCAGCCCAGCATTTCTCATGATGTACTCTGCATATAAGTTAAAGAACTCAAGGACATGGAATAAGATGGCAGTAAGGGTGGGCAGTGAGAGAGGAAAGGAACGATAATGAATTTAGTTTGGACATGTTGAGTTTGCTCTGCCTGACGAACTTGAAAATACACCCAGCAACCAGGTAGATCTAGGCATAGAGCTCAAGACAGAGATCAGATTTGGGAGTCAGCATAAAGAATTAGCAGGAAAGATAGTCAAGGGTGAGCCTTGGTTGACACTTATACTTGGAAATGAGCATAGGAAGAGATGCTGCCAAAACCAAGAAAGGATAAAGTACTAATGGAGAATGAAGAAGCTGAAATGGGGTATTGCTAGAGAGGGATGTAAGACTGTGAGAGACCTAATAACTGGGTTTTGCAAGCATTTTATTTGTGTTTATAGAATAGACATATACCATTTCAATGAGGCTTTGTACTGGTGGTGATGGTTTACTGACTAAGTTGTATCTGACTCTTACAACTCCATGGACTGTAGTCCACCAGGCTCCTCCTCTATCCATACGATTTCCCAGGCAAGACTGGAGTGGGTTGCTATTTCCTTCTCCAGGGGATCTTCCCAACCCAGGGATTGAACCTGCATCTCCTGCATTGGAGGCAGTCCCCTGCACTACAAACAGATTCTTTACAGGAGCCACCAAGGAAGCCCTGATACATGATTAAATATACTACATTCTTATTACTTCCTGTGATCCATGGACCAGTGGCTTGATATCTTAGAAGCTTGTTAGAAATGCTAAATCTTGGCACACTCCAGTTTTGCTGTATCAGAATCAGCATTTTTAATAAGCTCTCTAGATGATTTGCAAAGATTCACAATCAGTACTTATGAACTGAACAAGAAATAAACTGTTGTTCTTATTTCTAATAGGTCTCCAACTTTAGTCCATGTGATAACACCTGGTCAAATTATCTTTCCAAAATAATGATTTATTATGTCAATTCTGCTTTAAAAAAAGCTGTACATTTAAGCAACTTGGGTAGTTTTGCCTGGATTGCAAATCCTTTCAAAATTTGGCCTCAAATTTCTATGAAATTTACATGTATCCTTCTTCCTAAACCTCCTATTTTAACCAGTTGGTCCTGACCTAAGTTGTTCATTTCTACTTCTCTATTTTTGTTCATTCCCTGTTTCCTACTTGGTTAATACATTCTTCCTAACTACACAAATCCTATTCATCCTTTCTGTTCTAGCTAAAAATGCACCTGTTTAAAACTCTCGCAGACCATTCCAACGTATATGATGCTTCTTTTGACATATTTACATTTATTCTCTTGTCTTCATAATGATAGTTAATTTCAAGAAATTTAGATTTCATTTCCACCTCTGCCACTCACTTGTATAATGCTGGGAAAGTTCAATTAACATCTCTGGGTTTAAAAATTCATCTTTTTCATACACGTGGCCGATAGGCACATGAGAAGATGCTCAACATCACTAATCCATCAGAGTTACAGTGAAATGTTGCTTCACACTTGTCACACTGGCTATTATTAAAAAGACCACAAATAACAAATGTTTTATAGAGTCTTATTCTTCAATTTTAACATTTACTGTTAAAGTTATGAAAGGTGATAAGAATAAGAGCTGAGAAATCTAATCATGTAGAATTTAAACCCAGACTGAAACCTTTTGAAAGTAATAAGAATAGTACTCTTACTCCCTACTCTTATCTGCCTAGCTGAGTAACCGTTCTGTGCTTGCTGACATTTTCAGTTATTTCTCTCCCTGCTTTAAACACAGGGTAGTTTCTCTCAAGACCCTGCTTATTTCCCTGGAGAGTTTCACACAAAGGCTTCTGTATAACAGCCTTTGTTTCATAAGCAAATGTCTTACACAGGAAAGAGAAGAATGAAGAGGGAGGCAACCTTCACAGAATATCAACAGGCTACAGATTAAATGTACCTTGTCTCCTCTGCTAAACTCCCAGCAAAGATTTCCATCTGAACAGTTATAAATTCTTTCCTCCCACATTCCACCTCTGCATTTTAAACCATTTACTCTGGGATTTTTCAATATAGCACTCTAAGACTGAGGAAGTTTAGATTTGCATCAATTGTACTTTAAAAAACTGTTCTCAGTTTTATGTAAGGTATACAATCCAAGAAAGGAATAAAAATCTGCATATTCTCAGAATTGCCTATATCTTGCTTATAGTTTTGTTGTTCTTTATATGCTGTTTTCAAGGTACATTAATTATTGGGAAATGTCTATAGCAAGTCAACAATTAGCCCCAGACAATCAAATATTAGCTTATCAACACAGTAAGCTTTTAATGGTGTTTTGGCTTCCATAGTAAGACAATGCAGCATGTAGTATATATATCAAGTTACTTCCTTTTTAATACAAAAGTACAACATTAGGAGGAGAGAATGAACAGAATTATAGTCTAGAACAGCATAAGGTAAAAATAATACACACAAACAAAAAGCACCTTTTACCTTATGATAGTTCTTAGAGCTCACGAACATACTTAGTGGCAGGGTCAGAGCCAACAGTGGGTAGGAAACAAACTCAAAATCTGATGACTTTGTTCCTTAGAACTTCAGGCTCTGTCCTACTGGAACTCCTGGATTCATCCTATTTCTTTTCAGAAATTAATTTTTGTCATCTTTAAAGGTGTATCTGCATCAGGATAATTTTTAGATGCCTGAAGTTTATATGACTGTCTCTGAGAAATGTTATGTCAGGACTTGCTCACTTAGGGTGGCAGCAGAGGGGCAGAAGGAAGTATAAAGGAAGGGATGTATGTATATTTATATTTTGATGATAACCATCCATGTGTGTGCATCTCCTGATTGTACAATAAGAATGCATTGTTAAGTATTCAAAGGAAACATATTTCTTTAATAGTTTAGATCAGATAATGATGACTCCTCTTAGAAGTATTATCCTTGGTGTATGCTGTTGCTTTATGTCTCACTTTTAATTGAACATTAAGGAATGTAGTATTTTAATCATAACTCTGCCAATATCTTTATCTAGAGGACTGTTGCCATTTTTGTCTTTTCTGAAATTTTTGTCACCAAGAAGGCAGGATTATATATTTTTTCCTTTCCAGATTGAGTTGGTGCAGTGTATTCTTGGTTATCAAAATACTCATAGCTTTAAGACTTTGAAACAGCAAACATTCCTGATGTGTGAAACAGCATGATACATAACTGTATGATCATATTTGCATAAAAATGGATGCTAGCTGTGCAATGCACAAACTGACCTAGGACGACACATCAAATGGTAAACTGCCTGTGATTATGAATGACTTCGCTTTTTGCATTTTTTTGGTTTCCTATTATGCACGTTAACTTTTAAGAAATAAGTGTTATCTTAAAAATCTTAAAAAAAAAAAAAAGACAAGTTACTGGTCAGGTCCAAATTTGACCCGCTCCTTGTCTTTTCAGTGGGTTCTTTCTTTCCCTTCCCAGGGCTAGGGAGTCCGAGTCAAGTTAATACTAGGTGACCTGTAGTACCAACTTTACCAGCATGGGTTCTAAGTTGGCTGTTTACTTACCTATGGACTTCTCTAGCACTAAACTTTCAGGTAATTATAAATGGTGAATTAAAAAAAAAATGTTTGAAGATATGTCTAATAGCCTCTACTCCAGTGTTCTCAGAGAAAGAAAAAATCAAGAGGTAAGAAGAGAACTTTAAAAGGTGAGATTAACATTAAAAACTATTACCTTTCAGGTTACTGGCAAGATGCTGTGTTTTAGGTCTGGACTACACTGTGTCCGGTTTATAGGTGTCTGAACATACCTTGTGGAATGGTAGGGCAGAGCCTCTTCAAAAGCACATTTGAGTTTTGGGAAAGCACTCATCGTTAGAGAAGAAGAAGCCAGGCATAATGAGCTTTTCTTAGTGACAAGGTGGTGATAAGACAAAAGGAGGCAGTTATGGGTGATAGATACATTCACATCAGGGTATCCATCACTCAGATCTGTTTCCCACCTTTGTTGCTAGCAGGCTGATATCTGAGGGTTACTAAGGGCAGGCACACGTCTTGTGAACTGGAAACAGTGCCTAGTGAAAGATGGCATGTTGCATGGAAGGGGTTGCTCAGGAAGAGCAGACTTGTTTTTGATCACAAGTGAGACGCAGTTGGAGATTTAGAGAAATACGTGGGGAATTTAGCAGACAGCTGAGTTAATTGAGTAAATGGGGGTAATGTGCTCTTGGAGATGGGCAATTACAGTCAATGTTCCTCCGTTTGTACTTCTAGGTGGGTGAAGCCTGGAGAAACTCAAGTTATATAAGAATACAAAAATCAACACAAAAGTCATAGAAAATAATTGTACTTAAACTTTAAAGCATCAGTTAGTGCTAATTTTGACACTTCTCTCTTACTCATCTCACCTGTATCTTCCTTATCTTTCTTGAAACTAGTAAAAGTGTGAATAGGAATAGCACCCATAGCAGAGCAATGTATTTCTCTGGTTGTAAAAGGCTTTCCAGAAAAATGTCTACCACTAAAGGAAATAGACACCTCCACAAATCTTTGGCTTTTGAAGAATGAAATAAGTGGAAATTATGGTATTAAATCCCTTTCTCTTTAGCAACAATCTCACCTAGTTAGTATCCCTCAAATTTGTATTTGTACCACAACAACTTCAAAATAAAATCCAATACTTACTTGTCTCCCACAATTCCCAAGTTGATTGTGGGGTAACCATGTTCCTGAATTGTCGCTAAGAGGGTTGAACGATTGCTGTCTCGAATCTTTCCTGGTAAGAGGTCATCTTCAGGATTTAGCAACTACAAAGCCAAAAAAACCACCACAAATTATTTTCTTAGGATAATACAGCCTATTGTTAATGGAAAAAAAAATAGATCTAATAAACAGAGTTTAGCATATCTAGCCCCTACAACATTATCTGGCATGAGAAAGATATATGCTCAAAGGATCTTTGGTAAATAGTGAAAGCCAGGAGAATGAGAAAATATTTCTCCAGAATTAAAAAACATGCAGAAATTCAAGTGACTAAATAGTAGGCCAAATATCACACCAGCTTTGGTTGTAATTTGACAAAACAGTGCTCTGGAGATAGTGGCCTTCCCACTGGCTGTTTACTGTGTCAAACTGAAAAAAAAAAAAAAAAACACACACACACAACAACAAACTTTCTATTTTCTCTTTCACTATTATTTTCTAATCTGTCTTTCATTGAGAATACTTAAGGTAGAGACTCTGACATGATATTCTCAAGTCTGAAGAGACTGATATTTTATCTTTTCTTTCAAGCTTTTGTATATCTTTTTTGAAGCGGGATCAGAAATATCGAAAAAGTTAAACTTATTTGAAAGAGACGGAGCCAGATATTTTGTCTCTATTAGCAAACTTACACAAGTAATACTTAACTGCACACACTCACAATTCCATGACTTTGAACTGAATCACCCTTTAGAGATTTAATATCTACAATTATATGTCAAAAAAGAAAATTATAAGAAGTTTCTTTTATGTTAGGATGTCCTAGTGAGGCAGTGTTGCATAGTAGCAAGATTCTACCTTATTCAGATGAGGTTCAAATTCAAGTTGCCCAAATATGTTACTCCATAATATTTCCATTTATAATACACAGTAATAACTACCTTGAAAGGCAGCTGTTAGGATTGAGATAGTGAACACTCAGTTCATATAGACAAATAGAAAAGAAATGCAATTCTCTGTCCTTTATTACATATAATATTGAAAAAGCACCTAATTCCAATTGTCCTTAATATTGTTACTTCTACGTGCTAGTATAGATGGAATCAGTTGACAATGTGAACATAGATTTACATTAGATTATAAAATACTGAAGAATAGGAGGTCCTTAACACATACACACACTCAACATGCAACTTTATACAATTTTAAGATGTACTTTGATTTCAGAAAATTAGAAAATGAAAAAAAGTACATCTTTGAAGTGAAAAAATTATCTGGAATATTATTGGAAAATTATACTGGAATATTATCTTAGGAGGCTGAAGGCCAGCCTGCATACTTCAGACACTTAGGCTGTTAATATGGTTAACACCTAGGGTTTTCTATATCAGTACTGCCAAATAGTAACCTCAAGCCCCTTCAGTCTTTCCTTCTGACTCATTAGTGATACCATGTGGCTGGACTTTTGGCTTTATGTTGGAAAAGTAGTAGCTTTTCAACCAACTGTCCCCTTAAAAGATCTGGAGAAAAACTTTGATCATCTTATTCACTGTCACCTGGGAGACTTCCCTTCAAATCCTGTACTAATCTGACTTAATCAGATGCCATGTGACACTGCAACCCACTCATATCCTTTATCACTGGCAGAGCTGGGAAAACTGCTATTGCAGTGCTAATATAGCTTGATTTTCTGATCTTAATTAACACATAGTTATTGAACTTATTATAATTTTATAAAGGCCAAGACTTACAGCTTTTTAACTGCCATTAATCAGACAAGTTGCAATAGAGAGAAAAGATTTTTTTCACAAAGGATATTGACCACCAACTAAGGAATAAGATTTCCCTGTCCATAGGGCATTTTCTTTGCCATTCATATTCCTCTCTGTTATTTTGCTGCACAAAGTTCCAGAAATAATAGAACAATTAGAGATCACTGGCTGTTTGTCTGTAAAACTGACATAATGGAATATTAGCTAGTTAAATGAGGGTGTGAGATTTCCAGCACATTTTAAGTATTTTCAAAGAAAATACACAGAATTGAATGAAAGATTATAAGGTTGCATGCACTAGAATAAATTCACAATATTCCTCATTAAAATGAAATCTAATTTTCTAACATCTTCTGGTCATCTCTAGAATGATGCCTAAAACTTACTATAGTTAAAATACAAAAGAAAAACTACAATACAAAGTAAAAAAAAAAAAAACGCATTATCTTCATATCTTATTGCTTTCTTATCTACCAAATGCCAAATTTCAATTCCCTGTTTCTGTTACCGTCAATGGTGCCATTGTATTTCCAGCTTTCAAACATTTAATCTTTGATTTTTTTTCCCTTTGTAGTCTACTATCTTCCCAAAGGTTTCAATCCTTAATCCTTACTCCATTCCTCAATGACCCTAGGTTTCCATTCACTCTCTTATCAACTCCCCATTCGTCTGAATTTCAGGTATTCAATATATCTGAATTTTTTCAAAAGCCTTATAATTGGCTATCTTGCCAACAAACTTTCTTTCTGAGAGAGAAAACAGATACATCAACTTGCAAAACAGGCAAACTATACCAAAACAGGCAAACTATACCAAACCATGATATTTAACACAAACTATCTTAAGTCAAATTGTTACAACACAAGCTTATTCAGACCTATATATTCCTATAATATCATGGACAAATAGAGACAATGGTAACTCCATATGGACTGTTACTCCAAAGAAAAAATGAAGCTGTTTCAGCAACTTACCTACTTTATAAAATGTGATCAGTCTTTGCCTAGACCACATTTACAAACTACCTTAAAACCACCCCATGACCAATCCCAGTCCTCAAAATCCTATAAGTATTCTTTTGAGGGCGCGGTGCAGTAGTGGCGGAGAGGAGATACCTCATGTCCAAGGTCAGGAGCGGTAGCCAAGAGGAGATACCCCACGTCCAAGGTAGGCAGCAGCTCTGTGCTTTGCTGGAACAGCCGTGAAGAGATACCCCACGTCCAAGGTAAGAGAAACCCAAGTAAGACCATAGGTGCTGAGAGAGGGCATCAGAGGGCAGATAGACTGAAACCACAATCACAGAAAACTAGCCAATCTGATCACATGGACCACAGCCTTGTCTAACTCAATGAAACTAAGCCATGCCATGTGGGGCCACCAAGATGGACGGGTCATGGTGGAGAGGTCTGACAGAGTGTGGTCCACTGGAGAAGGGAATGGCAAACCACTTCAGTATTCTTGCCTTGAGAACCCCATGAACAGTGTGAAAAGGCAAAAAGATAGGACACTGAAAGATGAACTCCCTAGGTCGGTAGGTGCCCAATGTGCTATTGGAGATCAGTGGAGAAATAATTCTAGAAAGAATGAAGGGATGGAGCTAAAACAAAAACAATAGCCAGTTGTGGATGTGACTGGTGATAGAAGCAAGGTCCGATGCTGTAAAGAGCAATATTGCCCAGGAATCTGGAATGTTATGTCTATGAATCAAGGCAAGTTGGGAGTGGTCAAACAGGAGATGGCAAGAGTGAACGCCGACATTCTAGTAATCAGTGAACTAAAATGGACTGGAATGGGTGAATTTAACTCAGATGTCCATTATATCTACTACTGTGGGCAGGAATCCCTTAGAAGAAATGGAGTAGCCATTATAGTCAACAAAAGAGTCCGAAATGCAGTACCTGGATGTAATCTCAAAAATGACAGAATGATTTCTGTTTGTTTCCAAGCCAACCATTCAATATCACAGTATTCCAAGTCTATGCCCCAACCAGTAACACTGAAGAAGCTGAAGTTGAATGGTTCTATGAAGATCTACAAGACTTTCTAGAACTAACACCCAAAAAAGATGTCCTTTTCATTATAAGGGACTGGAATGCAAAAGTAGGAAGTCAAGAAACACCTGTAGTAACAGGTAAATTTGGCCTTGGAGTACAGAATGAAGCAGGGCAAAGGCTAAGAGTTTTGCCAAGAGAATGCACTGGTCATAGCAAACACCCTTTTCCAACAACACAAGAGAAGACTCTACACATGGACATCACCAGATGGCCAACACTGAAATAAGACTGATTATATTCTTTGCAGCCAAAGATGGAGAAGCTCTATACAGTCAGCAAAAAAGAAGACTGGGAGCTGACTGTGACTCAGATCATGAATTCCTTATTGCCAAATTGAAGTGAAGAAAGTAGGGAAAACTACTAGGCCATTCAGGTATGACCTAAATCAAATCCCTTATGATTATACAGTGGAAGTGAGAAATAGATTTAAGGGACTAGATCTGATAGACAGAGTGCCGATGAACTATGGATGGAGGTTCGTGACATTGTACAGGAGACAGGGATCAAGACCATCCCCATGGAAAAGAAATGCAAAAAAGCAAAATGGCTGTCTGAGGAGGCCTTACAAATAGCTGTGAACAGAAGAGAAGTGAAAAGCAAAGGAGAAAAGGAAAGATATACCCATCTGAACGCAGAGTTCCAAAGAATGGCAAGGAGAGATAAGAAAGCCTTCCTCAGTGATCAATGCAAAGAAATAGAGGAAAACAATAGAATGGGAAAGACTAGAGATCTCTTCAAGAAAATTAGAGATACCAAGGGAACATTTCATGCAAAGATGGGCTCAATAAAGGACAGAAACCATATGGACCTAACAGAAGCAGAAGATATTAAGAGGTGGCAAGAATACACAGAAGAACTGTACAAAAAAGATCTTCATGACCCAGGTAATCACGATGGTGTGATCGCTCACCTAGAGCCAGACATCCAGCATCACTATGAACAAAGCTAGTGGAGGTGATGGAATTCCAGCTGAGCTATTTCAAATCCTAAAAGATGATGCTGTGAAAGTGCTGCACTCAATATGCCAGCAAATTTGGAAGACTCAGCACTCTGTCAAGGTGATGCTCTCCCTTGTTCAGAAACTTTAACATACCCAGCTTTGTATGATCAGCAGGTTTCCCAGGTGGTCTCTGTACTACGATCATGATAGTCACTGAAGTCCCCATCACACTTAGGCAAGACCCATGCCACCAGTATTCTCATTGTGGTTGAATTGTACTTCACTGAGGTCTTCTGAGTCTCTGTGTTTGGGGAAGTTGTTATCTATGATGGTAAGTCCAGCATTTACATTAAGCTCTGATCCTTTTTTCTCTCCTTGACTGGATTCCAAATTCAACTTTTCAAGTTTCCAGGAAAAGTATAACAAATGTTTAAATCGGTCAGAAGTTAAATTAAGGAGAGGAAGGGGAAAGAACCCACAAATTTCTTCTTCTCTTGTACTCAGGCAGTCAGTCAGTCAGCTCAGTTGCTCAGTTGTGTCTGACTCTGACACCCCATGGACTGCAGCACTCCAGGCTTCCCTGTTCATCACCAACTCCTGGAGCTTACTCTCTTACACTGCTGTTGCTTTTTATCTCCTTCAAGCTTTGGGGACAGCTTTATTCTGGGGATCTTGAAAGGATCATTCACAAAGCAAGAAAGCTCAGGAAAAACAGGAAGATGGTTAAACTTTGAGCTATGGAAAAGTTCTGACAGATGATGGTTTCCAGGAAATAAAGGTGGTTGGAAGATTTCATTGTAAGATTTGGGTGGGGCTGTTTAGAATTAGTGACACTGCGTTAAAGCTGGGAGCCTGTCCAGCCTGGAAGACTCATTTTATAGACAGTGTGGCAGAAATACCAGAGAGGAGCAGCAGCACGTTCAAGATACCTTAGTGATGAAGTTACAAGTAGAGGGCTTCCCAGGTGGCGCTAGTGGAAAAGAACCCACCTGCCAATGCAGGAGACATGAGACATGGTTCAATCCCTGGGCCTGGAAGACCCCCCAAGAAAGAAATGGTAACCCACTACAGTATTCTTGCCTGGAGAATCCCATGGACAGAGTAGCCTTGTGGGCTACAGTTCCATGAGGTCACAAAAAGTCAGACATGACTGAAGTGACGTAGCACACACTGATCCTTTTTTGTTGAGCTCTCAAAGTTAGCTGAAATTTATTTTGTTTAGAAGGGGAGCAGAATATGCCACCTCCAAATGAACCTCTTTGGTACATGGATTATTTTGAGCTGAAGGCAATCAAACCCTAGCAGACTCAACAAAAACTTTTATGATTCCTTGGCTGCCTAAGAACTTAGATAGGGGACCTGGCCCAGAAAAAGAGCCATTACCAGGAGATTTTTCACCTGAAAGACATATCTGTATGGCAGGGCAAACGACTGATTACAAAACACCTGCTCTTCTCATCTTCCTGTGAACTGCCCTTCTCTCCCTTTGAAGTTCCAGGGTCTTTCCCTTTCTCAGCTCAGATTGGCATACAAACCTCAATCACATGACTGCTTTTGAGTCTCATATTTTTATGGGATTCCTATATGTACAAGATTAATATTTTCTCCGGTAATCTGTCAATTTAATTATTAGACCAGCCAAAGAACCTAGAACCATATATGGAAAGTTTTTGTGCTCCAATTCAGTTCAGTCGCTCAGTTGGGTCCTACTCTTTGTTAACCCATGGACTGCAGCATGCCAGGCTTCCCTGTCCATCACCAACTCCTGGAGTACCCAAACTCATGTCCATTGAGTCAGTGATGCCATCCAACCATCTCATCTTCTGTCGCCCCCTTCTCCTCCTGCCCTCAATCTTTCCCAGAATCAGAGTGTTTTCCAATGAGTCACCTATTCATATCAGGTGGCCAAAGCACAGGGTTGATTTCCTTTAGGATTGACTAGTTTGAGCTCCTTGAGTCTCCAAGGGACTCTCTAGAGTCTTCTCCAGCGCCACAATTTGAAAACATCAATTTTTTGACACTCAGCCTACTTTATAGTTCAGCTCTCACATCTGTACACGACTATTAGAAAAACCATAACTTTGACTAGATGGACCTTTGTCAGCAAAGTGATGAATCTCCTTTCTAATATGCTGTCTAGGTTTGTCATAACTTTTCTTTCAAGGAGCGTCTTTTAATTTCATGGCTATAATCACTCTCTGCAGTGATTTTGGAGCCCAAGAAAATAAAGACTGTCACTGTTTCCATTGTTTCCCCATCTATTTGCCATGAGGTGATGAGACAGGATGCCATGATCTTCATTTTTTTGAATGCAGAGTTTTAAGCCAACTTCTTCACTCTCCTCTTTCACTCTCATCCAGAGGCTCTTTAGCTCCTCTTTACTTTCTTCCATTAGAGTGGTATCTGAGGTTGATATTTCTCCTGACAATCTTGACTCCAGTTTGGGATTCATCCAGCATGGCATTTCACATGATGTACTCTGTATTTAAGTTAAATAAGCAGGACGACAATATACAGCCTGGACATACTCCTTTCCCAATTTTGAATCAGTCCTTTGTTCTTTGTCCGGTTCTAACTGTTGCTTCTTGACCTGCATATAGGTTTCTCAGGAGGCAGGTAAGGTGGTTTGGTATTCCCATCTTTTTAAGAATTTTCCAAAGTTTGTTGTGATCCACATAGTCAAAGGCTTTAGTGTAGTCAATGAAGCAGAAGTAGATGTTTTTCTGGATGATCAGAGTACCTGAGCTTTGTTGCAAACTTCTATATAACCTGACCCGCCCGCCCTCCTTGGAGCAGTTCTCTCAAGGTTACTTGAGACACTGTCTCCTGGGCTTGAAGTCCTAAAAATTCTCACCCAATAAAAGGTAGCTCAATTGTGACTATTTTTTAAGTGGACAGTTTGAAGGTACTTTTAGAACAGAGGATGAATATTATTCTGAATATTCAGTGATTATCATTTTTATTGTTATGCATTGCTTCAAAATTAAATTTAAGTAAAAAAGCAAAACATTTGAAATCTCTTTTGTTAAACCCTCAGGAGGAAGTTCTCTGTCTTGTCTAAAAGAGAAATCATTTATTTTAAGAGACCTCCCTCTTTGTTTCTGTTCTTCAGAGATTTAACCCTGTGGTCTTGATGGAACTGTCAAGGGGCCCAAGACTGTTATAATGATTTACTTTCTCTCTTTTTAATGTACTGAAATGGAGTTGTCTGCATCTAAGACTTTTCTCATCTTAATACAGAGAAGATATTAGACTTATGTAGGTCAGTAACTATTTCCACATCCATTGCAAACAGCTCCCTTACATATAATTTCTTCCTTTTTTCCTCTTTTGGAAAAATTAATTATCAAAAGTCAATGACTTAGTGACTGAACAACAACAAAATACATTAAAAAATAGTTAACATGGTAAACGTTTTGTTATGTGTATTTTATCATAATTAAAAATGAAAAAAAAAAGTCACTGATGACCTTGGTAATAAACATTTCAGGGAAGAATGATGCCTTTAAAAAATAGTAGAAACTAATACCACTTTGTAAAGCAAGTTATACCCCAACAAAAATTTAAGAAAATAATTAAACAACAACACATTAAAAAAAGGAGGGGTAAGTCAGGAAGGAAGAATTCCATTCTTTATAGTAGGAAGGGAAAAGTGATGAGTGAGATTAGGCAATGGTGGAAGATGAGATTGTTGTTGTTCACTCACTAAGTCATGTCTGACTCTTTCTAACCCCATGGACTGCAGCATGCCAGGCTTCCTTGTCCTTCATTATTTCCTGGAGTCTACTCAAACTCATCCATTGAGTCAATGATGCCATCCAACCATCTCGTCTTCTGTTGTCCCCTTCTCCTCCTGCTCCCAATCTTTCCCAGTATCAGAGTCTCTTCCAGTGAGTCGGCTCTTCACAGCAGGTGGCCAGAGTATTGGAGCTTCAGCTTCGGCATCAGTTCTTCCAATGAATATTCAGGGTTGATTTCCTTGAGGATTGACTAGTTTGATCTCCTTGCTGTCCAAGGAATATGAGGTGGAAATATCCAAAGGGAAGTTGTAAATGAAGGCTTGCATTTACAAAAGAGGTTAAAATTAGGGCTTTAGATATGAGAAGTTGCCTGTATATATCTGGCATGAGAGGAAAAGTCTAAGGGAGAATCTGGAGATAGTGGAGGACACAGCAGAGAACAGCATCTTAAGGGAATGTTCCAAGTAGGGAATGGAGAAAGGCATGATGAGGATAAAAAGGAGTAGTTGTCAGGGCATCAAGAGAGAACTGTCATAGAGCACTAGGAATGAAGTAGTTTCCAGGTGGTGGGTAAGGAATGTGTCTGATGTCAAATGATATATACATGGTAAGGAGGTTGAATATCAGAGCAGGTTTTGAAGGTTAGAAGGTGATGAGTGTACTCAGGAAAGCAGTTTTTGTACTAATGGGACACTAATGAGATTCGGGAGTTTGAGTAGAGAGTGGAGAGTAAGGAAGGAAAGGCAGTATTTCTGACTTCTCTTTCAACAAATCTAGTAGTGGATAGGAGGTGACTAAGTAGTAGCTCAATGAGGAAAAGTGGTGTTTAAATATAGGTTCTCTTGTGATAGTGGTAATCTTTGTCTGTTTGGATACAGGAGGATGAGCCACTAGAGAGAAAATAGAGAACCCAGAAGACACAGGAAATAATTTATAAATCAAAGTTCTGAGGAAGGTGAGAAAAAGTAGGCTTAAAAGTAGTATTGTTCTTAGGAAGGAGAAGTACCTCTTCTTTTAGATTGAAAGAATTCCTTTTAGATTGAAAGAAAGGAATATAGGTAAAGGAATGGGGAAATTTTTGAGGTAATGAGATGGGAAGAAGAGGGAGCCCTCATAGTGCTCAGTTTCACAGATATATTTATTTTTAAACTTCACTTTTCCCCGCAAAGGTAGTGAGATCATCTGCCAAGAGCTGAAAGCAGGGCTCTGCTGAGGTTTGAAGAGGGGGTAGAATGTGTGAATGAACTATCATATTGGATCTGGAAGAATGTGCTAGAAAGACAACAAGACAGTTACATCAGAATTACTGAACAACTTTAAGTTCCAGGTTGCCACTAAATGCCAGTAATTTGTAGTTGTTCAGGTAATCATAGTTCTATGAATTTTATTCAGTACTATTTTTCTGCTTGGGAACAAAAATGGAGAAAGGAGTCATTCACTTTGGGTATCACCATAGTAAGCAAAGGAATAAATTTTAGTGAAGCTATCTAAAGTGTTAGAGAGGGAAACTTGAAAGTGGTGAGTCATGGTCTTAAATCTGGACAAGAAATAAAGTGTGGCTAGAAGAAAATAGAGGAATCTCTAACCTAATAGGTTTCAGAGACTTCCATTAAAATGTTGGGGAAATGAAATTTAAGGAATTGGGAAGCATTGTGGAATAGTGGAAAAAGGTCATTACAGCAAATGACTTAGGTGTGAAACCAGGCTTAATCACTTAGACAAAATATATGATGTTGGATAAGTTGCTTTGTTTTTGAGCTTCAATTTTCTCTTACATAAAATGAAGGATAGTTATATTAACCTCATAGTGTTGCTTTAATCATGAAGCACATGGCAGTACTGGTCACAGTAGACACTCAACTTCTTATTCTTTCTCTTATTAGTAAGGACAAAGATTTTAAAGATTCTACTTTTATAATAACAGCTGCTTGCGGCAGCCCCCAAAGATCAGTATAGGGAGATTTTAGACAGACCTTATGTGTCTAAAGTATAAACTTGTTTGTACAAACACCTGTTATTAGAGTGGCCAAGATATTTATAAAAGATGGAATAAAATAAATAGTGGACATAAATACACCTAGTTCTGTGTGTATGTGCATGAGAGAGAGAAAGAGAGAGAGGGCTGCAGAGAGGGAGGGAGAAACTGAACGAGGTGGGGGACAGAATGAATAAAAATGAATGAATGAGTTATGGAATATGGCTGAAGGTGACTGAAATTAGATGAAAACTCACCATCTCTGGAAGGAATACTTATTGCTAGTACTTCGGTAACTAGGTAACAATCATATAATCTTGATTTCTTGAAGCTAATGGCAGCTGGCAGACTGATATCCAGTTTAAAGATCTGTAAGTTACCATCTACAGTTTCAAGGGAAACAATATATTTTATGGAATGGAGAGATGATGTCTTCAAGAGTCAAAATTAGAAAATAAAACTTGGAAATATAAAGGTTGGGGAAAGAGGAAGAAGGGACAGCTGTCTAAGTGTAAAAGTTACACCTCCTATCTTCTATTTATACTGATTTCCTAGGTGACCTTATGCAGTCTCATGATTTTAAATACTATATTTATATATATGTACTATTTTAAAATACTATATATATATGCTGATAACTTTCAAATATGTACCTTTAATTCTAACCTTTCTCCTAAGCTCCAGACTAATATATTTAATTGCCTACTCTTAATTCTCATAAGTATCTCAAACTTAACATTTCCAAAGAAGAAGCCTTGACTTCTGCTGCCCAGTCTTTCTTATCAGGGTAAATGATAACTCTCCTTAGGTCAGTTATCAAAGCTCAGGTCAAAATCTTAGAGTTCATCTTGACTTTTAACTTTCTCTTACCTTCTACTTTGAATTCTCTGGCAAATCTTGTTTGCTGATTTTACCTTCAAAATACATTCTGGATCTGATTACTTCTCACCATCTCCACTATCATTCTGGTCCAAATCTCTTGCTGGAGTACTCCACAGCCTTTCAAAGGGCCTCTTGGTCTTTCTCCTTTTCCCTCCCATATGCCAAATCATTCATATAGAAGACAGAGTAAGCATTTGCAAATATAAGATATTTTATGTTCCACTTCCTCAAAACTGTCTATTTAGAATAAAAGGATCTTGTTTCTGTCACCTCTCCAACTTCTCCCTTCACTTTGCTACCTTCCCACTATTCTTCAGCCACATTGGCTTCATTGCTGTTCCTCAAACATGATAAGCATGCACTATACTCCAGGGCCTTTGTGGTTGTCATCCCCTCTGCTTGGAACACAATTCTAGTCACATGCCATGTACCTTCAATGTCTTCGGATTTCCACTCTGATTTCCCCCATCAGTGAGGCCTAATTAGTCTTTGTAAAACTCTATCTGTCTGCCAGTCAGGTCCAGACATGAAAATGAAAACTCCTTTAGCTTTTTCAAAAGGAGAGAGCAGGAAAAGGGAGGATTTAATGCATGGGATTGGTTATAAGTGTGTTGCCAAGTTGGAGAAACAAAAGAAGAAAAGTGTATCACTAAAGATTAGTAATTGCCAGAAGTCACCACTGTCCCCGGGGCTGCTGGAGGAGAGAGATGCTACTGAGTTGAGGAGATTCTACTGCTGCTGCCTTTTTCCACCTTCTAATATCATGTTAATGCATCCCAGTGGCAAAACCTACCTGGACCACAGGGAAAGAGAGCCTGAGAAATTGTGTTTTCAGGCTTCCAGTTTTATTGTATCAGAGAGAGAATAAAAGGGTTGATATGGAATAAGTTTCAATAGATTATATTGAATATAATTACATTATTCAACAGAATTGAATATAATGAATAATTCATTATATTGAATACAATTATTATATACCTGGCATATACCTCTTTTACTAGCAATCTTTATCATCTTACTCTGCTTTAAAAATTCATACAATTTACTACTATTTGTTTATTGACTATCCCCCTCCTCCCATCAGAACATAAATTCTATAGGAGCAGGGGCTTTATCTGTCTTGCTTGTTGCTGTTGTCTCCAGTACTCAGAATAGTATCTGGCATCAGTGTGATAGCATACTGAGAGAGGAGGGGTTGTAAGAGTGACTGCCTCAGTGGAAAGGAATATTTTATTACTGACATTGTTTAGAATTGCCAGTGCATGCTGATAATAAAGAACAGAATGACTTGTAGTTAGTTTTACTACTGTTTTCTAATTTTCGGCAGACAGTGTGTTCTTTTATGTGAGGTTAACAAAATCCTTTCTCCATCTCTAAGGACACATTTGAACTTGGGTTAACTTTCTAGCTCAGTTTCTCTGGAAATTTGACCAAAAAAAAAAAAGGTGAACTTGTTAGTAGACAGCATTTCTTATGGTAAAAATGGTCTCTGAATAGTAACTTGCGTATGGAATAGAAGGGATTACAAATGAATCCATAACAAAAAGCCAGGCTTTGGGCTTCCATGAATGTGGTAACATTTGAAACTGGGCATTTCCCTTGTAGGGACTCTGGAAACTGCCTAAGATTGGTATAAGAAATACTGATTCCTATGTAGGACATGGTGCTTTTACGCTGATGGCTCTCATACTCTCCTAGCAAAACTCTTGTTCCCTGCACCTAAATGTTACTTGAAGAACAAAGAGACCAGTTGTTGGATGGCTGTGTGAAATACTATGATGACTGGTCCCACTGAAGAAAGCCTGATGCTCCCCTCCTGAATGCTGAGTTTCCTTTTTAATATCAGGAAACTGGTTCAAGGTATAGATTATTCATATCTTCTAAGTCTGATGTTTACTTAAGAGAACCTCTGGTGGGTATTTCAGCATGTAACAGATGTTCATCAAACATTTATTGAGCAAATGCATGAGGTTGGAAATGTATGATCACAATTATTTAATTACTGGATGCTATTACTTAAATTTTAACTTGCACAGTTTGTCAAAATTAACAAATGTCTACACCAGCTATTCTGTGTGAGTTATAGTTTGCAACTCTGGCTTCCCAATTTTAAAATGAGTCCTTCATCCTGAATAAGCTCATGGAGTCACAAAATACAAAGCAGGTTTTGAGTGAGTCTACATAGACATCTTCTATGGGATTCTTTGGGCTGCCTAAGGCTTATCAATATACCACACTGGATTTAAGAGGTGGCATATGTGAAGCCATACATATCAGAAGTCAGAACTAATACTTAAGTGGAGCTTGTGCTGTGAGTGAGTAAATTATAGACTTATCACATTAATATACAAACATAACTACTTTTGGCCCCTTTGAAATAAATGAATAATTTTTTTTCTTATTGTTTTCTGACTATCTGAGGATCTCAAGCCTTCAGGAGCGATACTATGCTTTATTTCTTTTATCTCTAGTTTCCAGTATAGTGTCTGGCATAGAAGTACTCAATAAACATTTGTTGAACTATATGGTGACAGAGAATCATAAATTTAATAACAGCTAACTTTGGATGGGAGTAGGGAGGAATGTCGGAGTTTCCCTGGCAGCTCAGCTGGTAAAGAATCTGCCTGCAATGCAGGAGACCCCAGTTTGATTCCTAGGTTGGGAAGATCCCCTGGAGGAGGGCATGGCAACCCACACCAGTATTCTTGCCGGGAGAATCCCCATGGACAGAGGAAGCTGGTGGGCTAGTCCATGGCGTTGCAAAGAGTTGGACATGACTGAGCAACTAAGCACAGCACAGCACAGGGAGGAATGTCAAACTACACAGAACTAGACATCATGGAATTTAAAAGCATCATTCCTTTGGAAAACCATGTAAGTACAGTAGGCCAGAAAACGAAGGGAAAGAGAATCACACAGGATCTATCAAAGCCTCTTCAAAGATAATCAAGTCTACAGGGGCAGGGAACTACAGAATCTTCTTTAGGTTCCACCATGTATGTACCATCTCTAGTCTCATCCTGTCACTATTCCCTACTACTAGTAAATAGTTTTAATAAAGAGTATAAAAGGTAGCTTAAAAAAATACTGCCAATAATGTACTCTGGGGGAGTAACAGAATCCAGACCTACAAAGTCATTAGGAGGAAAACAAAAAATGTAGCTTAAACAAAGGTGCCTAATAAGATAGCTGTCTATTAGTTTGCTCATTCTACCTAGGTTTCCTAAGCCCCATGAAGTCACTTAGATGCACAAAGCATATATATAAATCTCAAATAAGAACAGGTCATTAAGTCAATCAGTTGAACAGAAATTTCTTTCTGATGCTAAACATAGTGTTGGTTGGTTCTAAGGACAGAAAATCATCACTGTGCAGATCAACTGAAAAGAATGTTTCTTTTGGGTCAGTCAATAGTTTTAGGGAATGACCAGTACACCTACACTGGGAAGTAAACAGATGTAGAATGCTGATTTAGCTCTCCATTATCAAAACAAAATATTCTTTTCTTCTGTCCTTTCCAAAAGAGCTATAAGGGCAACAGACCCTTGAAAATGTTCATTTCCAAGTCTAAGAAATGAAAAATAATGGTAGCAAATGGCTTATTTTCAGAAAGTTAGAGATTAAAAGAGAGATAGAAAAAAAATCCTGTTAATCTTTTTAAAAATAGTGTAAGATCTTAAGGAATAACTTGAAAAAAATCTCAGTAGTTTCTGATTCTGCTTTTAGGCTTTGAATTTCCAGCAGATTCACTTTTCAATATTCCTAGTTTGGCCTTATAGCCTCCAATTGAAGTTCTGTATAACCTAAGCAAAAGGGAATAGAAAGTTTTTCAAAAGTTCTCAGAATACTGACTACATTTCCCTTCCTAAATTAGGACTGAAATGACATTTTGACATATTCTGAATAGCATGCCACTAGAGATGCTATCTTTAGAGAGAAAAATGATTTTCAAATCCTTCCTGGTGACTAAAGATCACATGGAATGTTAAGCAAGAAAAAGGGCTAGAATTCAATTCCCAATTCATTGAATCACTTCTTGCACAGAGGTGGCCCATCATCTCAGCAGCAGAGCAGGCACGGCTCACTATACCAGCAGACTAAGCGCTAGGTTTGCACAGTTGAATATCTACAGCCAGCAGTCAACATCCTCTGTTTATATGTACTGAATGTGTGGAAGGCCATTGGTTGTAATATTTCATTCTAGTAAATGGAAGGGAATGCTTATTAATATATAATTTCTAGTTCTTCCTTTTCATCTTCTGTACTTGAACCATCCCGAGGCCCATTTATTATTCCCTTGTTATAGAAATGTGGTAAGATCTATAATCCTTAATATTCTATTTATAATATAGAACACAGAATGTCAGAAATGCTTTTCTCTGAAAGTCCCACTACCCTCCTTCCCTTGCCACAACCCGCCCCTCCCCCTGCCTTTTTTACCTCATTCCCTGTTGACATGACTGCAACCACTGGAAACTTATTAACTTCAACCTCTGTAACACCTACAGTTGCTAGAAGACCAATCTCTGAGGGGCCCATGTGGGTTCCTTTGGCCAAAACGCATTCCCCTCTTTTAATGTCATGGCCAATGGGTCTGAAAATCAAAGCAGAACCATAAGCAGTATGACAAAGAACAATATTTTCTCAACTCAGAGGGAAACTTTAGTGTCACAGAAAGAGGACACTCAAGGGGGAAAAGGGGAAATGAGGCATGGAACAGAGTACTAAAATGAAGAGATTTTTAAAACTATGCTTTTTTAATTAAAAAAAATTTAATTCACACAAAGGAAGACAGAAATAGATTTGTATCTATTGCTGTTAAACAGGAATATGCTACTTTATGTTTGAAAATTCTTTTAGAAATGCTTTGTAACACATTATAGCCAAAAACACCAACTGCAAACTCTCTTTGGTGTAAGGCAGGCATTTATATGAAAATATCTAATGCCATTCCAGAGCTTGTTAGGATTGTGGTGAAGAGAATAATGCTAATGAGGTTACAGCCATGGAGATAATTTCCATTAGACCACTTAGACTGGTCCAGTTCTGTGGCCACCCCATTTACTTTGACCCCACAGGAGTGGAAGAAGTGTAGCTTTGTTACAAAATGTTGAATAAATTAGGACTAATGGAATCAGGGCAAACATATTCAATCATGAGAAAAATCACCTGAAGGATATACACTACTTACAATAAGACAGTAGTCTCAACTTTGTATATAAAGAGTAGCACATGATTCCATTATTATTGGTAGTTGAGGAGGGGCTTTCAGCTAATTATATAAATACTCGACTTTGAAAGTATCTGTGTTAATATCAAATTCTCAATTACCTACGGGTAAGGATGGGAAATTCTAGATTATCTAGAAATAGGATCAACTATGGATTATGCAGGCTTATGACTTTGCCTCCTTCTCATGTTGCTTTTGAATAAATCATTTGCCTTTACTAATGTCATAAAAAAGTAGGTAGGGCAGACATGGGATATATAATGTAGAAAAATCATTTTGCTACTGGTTAAAATCCCTGAAAGCTAATGGTTAATTGACTGAGCTGTGAATTTATAATAGCCATGCTCTCCTGAGTTCATGATCATGGGAGAAACAAAAGTTGGCTATACATTCTATGTGTTATGAACTTACCTGATATCTTGGCCTGGCCGAGCTTGCACCAGAATTCGTACTTCAAGCTCCTCAGTGCCCTATGGTAACAACAAATCATGTAATTTCAAACAGAGCAATCTGACTGAATTTCGATCAATAGAATTTAGCTATTCAGATGCTTTCATTAACGGATAGGCTCAGAATATATAAAGATACAGAGGAACAGGAAATCCTTTGTGAACTCCTTTGAACATGAATTTCTACCACAGGTTCCTGAAAAATTAGGCTTGATCCCAAAGAATAAGTAAACATTTTCACTGATTCTCATACTTTTAAAAAATGTACCAATTCAAATATTGACTCATACTTTGTAAATAGCATTCTCAAGGAAAAACATATACATATATACAGAGAGAGAGAGATTGCTATCCTAATAGATACAGTGAATGTGTGTGGAGGTAACTATTTTGTTCCCATAAATCATGGGTTCAGTACTATGCCAAGATTCCCAAATATCTGTAGAAATTTCAGTGAAGACTTAACAGTTTGCCTGGTAGTAGATTTCTATAAATTAATGGTGATCATAATTTTTACATTTATGAACTGTGACTAATATTGTGATATTGGAACTGTGTCTTGTCATCTGGCAGAGTGTGTTCTGGATTTCAATGCTCCGCTGACTTCCTTGATGCCAATAAATTTGTTGGGCAGTTTTAACAGCAGGACAATGTGACCTGTATGTCCAGAGTTGAATTTTATAAGCCTTACTTGTGGGAAGTAAGTAAGTACTTGTGGGTGATAAAAAGGAAAATCCTCAAATGAAGAAAAGAGGGCATATCTCAGCATGGCCAAATTTTACTGTATGTTCAGTCTGGGAGAATATATTTTGTCATTTATTCTTGTATTAAAAAATACAAGATATCTTAAACTTCTTCACAAAACAAAATCAGTAAATCCTCCATTGAAACTTTTATTCCTGACTGATGCTCTGGATTCAATAACTGCCAGTAGCTTCAGTGAAATAAAGGCCTACTTAGAAGCCTTTATTTATAAAAGAACAGAGTCCTTTATTTTAGGAAATAGAGGGGGAATTGACATAAATTTAATGTTTCCAGACTGCAATTTGGTGGCGCAGATTTTCCTGAATTATAGAAAACCAGAGCTGAAAGGGTCATTTGGTTTAAATGCTTGGCTTAGGGAAGTATTCAAGAACTTGCCCAAATGTTCTTTGTTAAATTCTTCTGTATTAAAATCTCCACATTTTATCAGAAGCTAGTCTTGATGAGCAAATTTCTCAGCTAGATGGTAGGACAACAGTTAATATCATTGCTCTTTTATCTTGAGATAGTTTCTTTCCTTGTTTGCAAATGCAATTTCTTGGCTTAAATGTAGTTCAAATTCCGCTGTAATCCCAGTAATGGTCATAAAAACGATTTCTATAATAAAAGGTTTTCAAGCCTAAGGCAATTCCTTATTCACTATACAGTACAATGTAAGGTCCTAACGTTAAAAAATTGGGCTCTCATAAACATTGCAGAAAATGGACCTGACTTATAATACTGCCACAGGAATGAAGCCATAAGACCTGGTAATGACGTACATCATCGGATTCCCTGATAAGTTCAGTATCTTCCACTTGTACTACTGCATCAGCACCACAGGGGATTGGAGCACCTGTTGTAACCCGCATGACTTGTCCTGGCATTACTGTCTGAGTCGGCTGGAAATAGAAACACACAAGAAAGAGATGATTTACTTTGCTCCTGCAAAGGAAACTCTTGCAGATGTAACAGTTTTTGAAACAAACCATAAAAGGAAGATTCCCTGGAGAAGGAAATGGCCACCCACTGCAATGTTCTCGCTTGGAGAATCCCATGGACAGAGAAACCTGGTGGGCTGCAGTCCACGGGGTCATGAAGAGTCGGACATGACTGAATGATGAATACTTTCTTTTTTTTCACTTTCATAAAAGGAGAGTCTTATTCATTTTGGGAAAATATAATAAAAGTCAAACAGGTACACTTACACCAAAGAGGCTTTCACTTGACTTAAGGTGATGACTATCAGATGTTTTTCTTGGTGCCCTGCTTTCTTTTTGAAGAACTGCCACTTATATTTGCCACTACTCTCTCTCAGTGTGAATTTTCTTAATATATGTAAAGTGATATGACAGTCTTTAAAAAAATGCCATGCAATATGATTTTTATGAATGACAATTATGAAAAACCAGCATGTTGATCATTTGCTGAAGTTCTGATGTTTGAGAAATATTACTTTATTAACCAACATTTTGGTTAAATAAAGGCAAACCAGAAAATTTATTGTTCTTGAAAATCTTTATAAAATATATTAGTGTACCATACAATTAATAATAAAAGTCTAGCAAATATATTTATATAATCTAAAAAAACTGTACATTTAAAAATGGTTAAGATGGTACATTTTATGTTACACATTTTTTACCACATTAAAAAAAAAAAAGGAATGATTAAGGAAAACTATCCTTCCACTAAATGTACAATCAAAGTAAAACTGGAAATTCATTTGTTAGAAAAGTCTTAAGAAGCTTATTTCTATAATGCTATTGCTGCAAATAATGCAACCAATAGCTAATATTTGTGGAATACTCAGTCTATGCTAGGCTTAGGGTTAAGTGCATTATTATGTTTCAGAATATAAGCCCTATTAAGACAGAAATTTGTTTCATTTTCTGTTTGCCTCTTTAGATCACATCATTATTTTCTATCCTGTGCTGTGGCCTATAGGCTGATCTCTGCGGATTGTTTCAACCAGTTTCCCATCACTCTGGCTTCTGGTTAAGTTCAGTCAGTGGGAGGGGCTAACAAGAGACTCACTGGAGAAAACCCTGATGCTGGGAAAGACCAAGGGCTGGAAGACAAGTGGGTAAGAGAGGACGAAATGGTTGGATGGCATCACTGACTCAATGGACATGAATTTGAGCAAATTCTGGGAGATAAAGAAAGACAGGGAAGACTGGCATGCTTCCGTCCATGGGGTTGTAAAAACATGGACAGACTTAGTGACTGAACAACAAGAGACTAGAGGGTAGGGGAGAGAGAGAGAAGTACAATTTTTATTCCCCGTGCTGTTTCCCTGCTGGGTTGCAGTTTGGTGATGGCCATGTCATATCTAATAGCATTGATGCCACATTTCCTATTAGGTGACCCTCTCCCATAGCTATCAATCTGCCCAGGTCCAGGTACCACTTTCTCTCTTTGCCCCTTCAGACTTAAAAGTGGGAGTGAAATCTTATTGTTGCTAGCACCTGAATGTTTCACATTCTTTTGTTAGTTTCCTTTAATCCTGTCTATGGAGAAGGCAATGGCACCCCACTCCAGTACTCTGGCCTGGAAAATCCCATGGATGGAGGAGCCTGGTGGGCTATAGTCCATGGGGTCCCTAGGAGTCGGACATGGCTGAGCGACTTCACTTTCACTTTTCACTTTCATGCACTGGAGAAGGAAATGGCAACCCACTCCAGTGTTCTTGCCTGGAGAATCCCAGGGACGGGGGAGCCTGGTGGGCTGCCATCTATGGGGTCACAGAGAGTCAGACACGACTGAAGCGACTTAGCAGCAGCAGCAGCAGCAATCCTGTCTATATCTTCAGTAGAGTACTTGCATTCATCTTTAACCACTCCCTTTGCAGACATATTTATTGCTCTATCATCCCAAAGCCTAGAGAGTATCTGGCACAAAGTCTGCAGTCAATAAGTATTTCCAGAATGAATGAGTAAGCATGCATGACCTCATTATCACAACAACTACGTGAAGCATGTGATACTTCTTGGCTTACAACTCCAGTGAGCTCATTAATTTTTTCCAACAAGTCACTGGAGAAAGATTCTTAAGATCAGATCTGGCATTGAGCTACATACTTTATATCCTCTTATTCTGATATTTGAATAAGAGACATTTCAGGTTTATTCAGAAATATTATATTCTAATGTAAACAAATGTTCAAACTACCACACAATTGCACTCATCTCACACACTAGCAAAGTAATGCTCAAAATTCTCCAAGCTAGGCTTCAACAGTATGTGAACTGAAAACTTCCAGATGTTCAAGCTGGATTTACAAAAGGCAGAAGAACCAGAGATCAAATTGCTAATGTCTGCTGGATCATAGAAAAAAGCAAAAGAGTTAGAAAAAAACACCTACTTCTGCTTCATTGACTATGCTAAAGCCTTTGACTGTGTGGATCACAAAAAACTGTGGAAAATTCTTAAAGAAATGGGAATACCATACCACCTTACCTGCCTCCTGAGAAACCTGTATGCAGGTCAAAAAGCAACAGTTAGAAACGGACATGAAACAATGAACTGGTTCCAAATTGGGAAAGGAGTACATCAAGGCTGTGTATTGTTACCCTGCTTATTTAACTTATATGCAGAGTACATCTTGTGAAATGCTGGGATGGATGAAGCACAAGCTGGAATCAAGATTGCCGGGAGCAATATCAATAACCTCAGATATGGAGATAACAGTACCCTTATGGTAGAAAGCAAAGAGGAACTGAAGAGCCTCTTGATGAAAGTGAAAGAGTAGAGTGAAAAAGCTGGTTTAAAACTCAACATTCAAAAAACGAAGATCATGGGATCTGGTCCCATCACATAACAGCAAATAGATGGGGAAACAATGGAAACAGTGACAGACTTTATTTTCCTGGGCTCCAAAATCACTGCAAATGGTGACTGCAGCCATGAAATTAAAAGATGCTTGCTCCTTGGAAGAAAAGCTAGGACAAACCTGAAAGTTGCGAGTTGTGTCCGACTCTTTGAGTCCCCATGGATTATACAGTCCATGGAATTCTCCAGGACAGAACACTGGATTGGATGGCTGTTCCCTTTTCTAGGAGATCTTCCCAACCCAGGAATCGAACCCTGCATTGCAGGTGGATTCTTTACCAGCTGAGCTACCAGGATTTGTCTGACAAACCTAGACAGCATATTAAATAAGCAGACATTATTTTGCTAACAAAGGTCTGTATAGTCAAAGGTATGGTTTTTCCAGTAGTCACGTATGGATGTGAGAGGTGGACCATAAAGGAGGCTGAGCACTGAAGAATTGATGCTTTTGAACTGTGGTTTTGGAGAAGACTCTTGAGACACCCTTGGACTGCAAGGAGATCAAACCAGTCACTCCTAAAGGAAATCAATCCTGAATGCTCATTGGAAGAACTGAAGCTGAAGTTGAAGCTCCAATACTTTGGCCACCTGATTCGAAGAGCTGACTCATTAGAAAAGACCCTGATGCTGGGAAAGACTGAAGGCAGGAGGAGAAGGGGACGACAGAGGAGGAGAAGGGGATGACAGAGGATGAGATGGTTAGATGGCATCACTGACTTGACACGAATTTGAACAAGCTCCTGGAGATGGTGAAGGACAGGGAAATCTGGTGTGCTGCAGTCCATGGGGTTGCAAAGAGTCGGACACGACTGAGCAACTGAACAACAACAACACTGTAATTTTCTACCAAGATAATACATAGAATTAAAAAAAAAAAAAAAAAGCTTAGGGCCCAATGCATTAATTTGTTTTTTCAGCGCCAGATACTGCTTATTATCTGGTACAATTCTTAATTCACTAAACATGACCATTTTGCAGTGTAGTGATTTTTTTAAGGAAAAGTATGAATTTTTTGATATATTTGTTTTTTAGTAGAGGTATTAATGTCAAAACTATCTTACAAGCTTGTGCAATTAAAATATTTAATACATACTTAAAGACTTTTTCCCACTCCAAGTGCCTTTTTGGGAAAGTGAATCCCAAAGTGAGTTTCAGGTAGTTGCTTCTTAAGCTGAAGTGTGTTAGCCTGTAGGCTGCCTCAATTTAGTCTGGATCAACGTACCCTACTATGCAAATTTACTTTAAGTTTTAATGTGGTTATACCTGTAATTTTCTCTACTTCTTGGCTTAAACTAAGTCTTAAGAAGTGTTTTTTGGGTAGCTATTAAAAAATTTGGCTCCTATCCCAAAATGGTAATTCTAAGTGCTAGCTGAAGGATTCCTACCAGCTCACTTATATTAAACCCAATGTAAAACATATTCCCAGATATACAAAGATATTTATATATCCACTGAGAGTAGACATAAATTGAACTGAATCAACTGGAAAAACTCTAGCAATACATGAGGTACTTCCTATAGATTGCTAAGAATACTCCTTTTAATTTTTATACTTCATATACTTTATATTAAGTAAAAACTATCAAAGTCTTGATTTTTCCTTAATAGAGGTATTGAGTTGGAGTTTTTGAACTTTGTCCAAAGATAGCACTTCATAATTGCATAACTGAAAGTGTCCAATGCCATGAAATTAAAAGATGCTTACTCCTTGGAAGGAAAGTTATGACCAACCTAGACAGCATATTAAAAGGCAGAGACATTACTTTGTCAACAAAGGTCCATCTAGTCAAGGCTATGGTTTCTCCAGTGGTCATGTATGGATGTGAGAGTTGGACTATGAAGAAAGCTGAGTGCCGAAGAATTGATGCTTTTGGACTGTGGTGTTGGAGAAGACTCTTGAGAGTCCCTTGGACTGCAAGGAAATCCAACCAGTTCATCCTAAAGGAGATCAGTCCTGGGTGTTCATTGGAAGGACTGATGTTGAGGCTGAAGCTCCAATACTTTGGCTACCTGATGTGAAGAACTGACTCATTTGAAAAGACCCTGATGCTGGGAAAGATTGACGGCAGGAGAAGGGGACGACAGAGGATGGGATAGTTGGATGGCACCACCAACTCAATGGACATGGGTTTGGGTGAACTCCGGGAGTTGGTGATGGACAGGAAGCCTGGCGTGCTGCGGTTCATGGTTGTCGCAAAGAGTTGGACGCGACTGAGTGACTGAACTGATATTGGATGCTAATCAATAGGACCAAATGGTAAGTGACTAAGATCAAGTATTTCATACACCAATAAAGTATGTTGTAAAATAAAAAACTGTCTTAGTGGATGCAGTGGCACCTTAGATCTCAAGCATATGTACTTTCAATAAATGAGCAATTTGGCTTTTTGCAAGATCTCTGAGATTGCTTTAAAGTGTGTATGTGTGTGATACATCCGTTAGAGATAAAACACCTCCCAGGTAATTTGAGGAAAAACCCTGTTTTCCTGTATAGTGTTGATCTTTTTTTCCTATCATACTTTTATGAGAACTTACAAGAAGCTGGCAATTTTTAAATTTCACAACTTTCCTTGGGCTTCTAGTTTTCAGTTGGAAGTCATAACTAGTAATAAAGTTTAAGGGGCCATAAGGTTCTGAACAATCTACTGCCATTGCCTAAGCATACTAGGCTGTGACTACCACACACACCACTAGGTCTTGACTTACACTATACTTTCTGCTTGGGATGGTCCTTTTTCATTTCTGTTTTTGTAAAAACTCTCTTACGCCCAGCTCCAATGTCATTTTCCTAACCCTTCTAGGATGAAATGCTTAACCTCTCTATTGTTTTCCGCAGCACATGACTGACAGCATTAGTTTAACACTTAATATATTGTATTATATTTAGTTGTTTATACTCTGTCTCCTCCACTAGATATAAACTGTTCAGAATATTAATCATGTATTAATCTACTTTATATCCCTACCTAGCAGAGTGCTTGGTACAAACTGTAGGTGTGCTTGATAAATGTTGGATAGACTTAACTGAAGATCAGAGAAGTATTCCTTGAATAATTAATATTTTGGAGCTTTGTTAAAAAATGGATGCTTTAGATGTCCACTGTTGATGGATATACATACCAAGAGGTCAAGTAAGTTATAAGATCACTTACTTGATCACTTACTAAGTTATATAAGTTATTTATAAAAAAAAAAAGGGACCCAAGACTAGTTGTTCTTTTTGTTCGGAAAACAGTCATGAAGACTGAAATCAGCCTATGTATAGCATGGATAAGGATCTAATTACTATAGTATTAGGCTCAGCATCAGAGCTCAAGAAGTACATATACTTCTTGGTTGAGGTGAGGGAGCTAGGGTTGCCACCATTAGCATATGATGCTCCTGTATACTTCCTCAACCCCTCTCTATTTTTAGTACATATGGGAGGACATGCTAAGGCGTGGGACATAGCTTTTGCTCAACTGCTCTATTTATTATTTCCTCCTTTATTTTTATACAATGCTTATGAGTGCTTAGTGACAGCAGAAAGGTGTGCTGGTCTTTTTCTGATTCTAGTCAATAAGGAAAGAGCTCTTTTAATTAACTTTCACAGCTCACTAGATTAACATACGCTTCCTACTGAACAAGATGATGCCTACAGTACACTCTAAGTTTGAAACTGTTAGACACTTGTAAACTACAGGTCTAAGATGCAAACTGTTTGTTCCCAAGCTTGTTTGTACCAGTTTGTGGTGATAGCTGCTACTGAATCGTTATTTAAGTAAATATTCCATAAATTGATGATATATGAGGGTAAAAAGAGTTCTATTTTTCCTGAAAAAATTAAGCTAATCTAAGTTTGAAACTGTTAGACACTTGTAAACTACTGGTCTAAGATGCAAACTGTTTGTTCCCAAACTTGTTTGTACCAGTTTGTGGTGATAGCTGCTACTGAATCGTTATTTAAGTAAATATTCCATAAATCGATGATATATGAGGGTAAAAAGAGTTCTATTTTTCCTGAAAAAATTAAGCTAAACCTTTGGAACATCTCATTTAAAAAAGTCTGCTAAAAAAGAACTCCTGTCAAATTAGGTGTAGGTGAAACAACTGTAAAAAGTACTGTAAAAATATAATAAAAATCTAGAAGGAGTCTATACTTAGACACTGTGCAAAGGTCTTTAAAATTTCTTCAACTTTAAAGAAACCAACACTGGAAATCCCATATAATGCCTTGTGGGTATAATAGAAACTCAAATAGTAGACACTTATTAAAAGAAAAGCCTTGGAAAAAAAAAAAGAAAAAAAAGAAAAGCCTTGGCTCTCCATCAGATTAATGACAAATAAATGTTCATTTATTTAAATTTATTTTAAAAGATAATTTGCCATTTGTAACTTATTTCCAATCAAATGACCAATTAGTAGTATCAAAAGCAGTAAGAGGACTTCTATTGTAATATCCACCATAGCCCATTAGTACTTCATTTTTTTTTTTTTTAGTACTTCATTTCTTAATAGAAATATATGTATATCTGTTCTCTGGTTAGCTCCCTAATGAGTAAAATTAATCAAAATGATTAGCAAGAAAGATTAAATAATTTGCTTCTTCTAAGTTTTCCTGTTTATAACATGAGTTGGGGAAAAGTCTGAGAAAACCACTTAGAAATTATAGCTCTATTTAGAACATTAATGTTTATACTAGAAGAAAGATTCATCCAATCACAGGGCTGGAAAATCCTTGTGGGGCATGTCTGTGAGATATACTAATAACACTGTGTCCATGCTGCATATGACTAGATGCACGTTCTTTCCGTTAAGAAAAAATTCATTTGATTCTTTCTCAGGGAAATCATCATTTCATCTCTTTGATGACCCATCTAATCCTTCTCTAAGATTTCCATAAAAACAATGGCAGAAGTTTAGGATTAGACTCTGAAAGTCCATGAAACTAAAATCTTTAGGGCCTTTTTCAGGCCTATGAATCTCACCTGTTCACCAGCTTGGGATTCTCCAATGATGAAACGATCTCCTGGGCCATCAGCAGCTGTAAGATGAACAGAACCAAGAACAATCATCAGAATGCACCTATCGCAAGGAGTAAGAACCTAGTCTTGGAATTCTAAAAGTTGACTCAAATGATTAGGTAAGGCTTCAGGAAATTGGAACACTTTTCTGATCGCCTAGCTTAGAAAAAAGTTTTGTTACTATAATACTAGTTAGATCGTTGGTATCCACAACTTACAAGTACCAGTAGAAGTGGTTCTAAATGTGCCCGTTCCTGGTGCCTTGGAGACAGTTTTCTTGTTGTTTCATAATTTCCACTCTTGCACTTTTAAATAGGAAGTTCTTTTAGTCTATCCTCCTAAATAAAAGGGTATGTATGTGTGATGTGTGTGTACACACTCGTGGAGACTTATACATGAAGTGGTAGTGGTTTAGTCGCTAAGTCATGTCTGACTCTTGAGATCCCACGGACTGTAGTCCGCCAGGCTCCTCTGTCCATGGGATTTTCCAGGCAAGAATACTGGAGTGGATTGCCATTTCCTTCTCCAGGGGATCTTCCTGACCCAGGAATTGAACCCAGGTCTCCTGCATTGCAGGCAGATTCTTTACCGACTGAGCTATGAGGGAAGCACGAAGTAGGGCAAGGAGATCCAACCAGTCCATTCTAAAGGAGATCAGTCCTGGATGTTCTTTGGAGGGACTAATGCTAAAGCTGAAACTCCAGTACTTTGGCCACCTCATGCAAAGAGCTGACTCACTGGAAAAGACTGATGCTGGGAGGGATTGGAGGCAGGAGGAGAAGGGGACGACTGAGGATGAGATGGCTGGATGGCATGACTGACTTGACGGACATGAGTCTGGGTGAACTCCGGGAGTTGGTGATGGACAGGGAGGCCTGGCGTGCTGCAATTCATGGGGTCGCAAAGAGTTGGACACGACTGAGTGACTAAACTGAACCAAACTGATGCTTGAAGGAAATGAGTTATGTAATGAAGTAACTCAGGTAGAAAAGGTTCAGTACCTTTAACAAGTGATAGTGATAGAGCTAGGATTTGAAAACTCACACCCTGAATTTCCAATACAACATTATTTTTTTATGAAGGATCAAAATGCTGCTAAAAAAACAAAATACATAGGCAGTGCTGCATCACAATTTGCACTGACTGCTTATTTTTAAACTGGAAGAAAACACTTTCAGAATTGAGATGGAGAAAACTTCTTATCCAATTTTTTTCTACATACAGTATAGTAATGGCTGGATGAAAAAATACTCCTGAAGATAAATGTATTTAAAAGGGTTTTCTTCACACACAACGCGGATTTCAGACCAATAGTACTGTCAAGGCAATATGTACCTAATGAGTTTTATGATCATGACCATTACCTCCTTGTAACTGGCATACAGCAAGGGTCTGGGGGAACACACACAGCAAAGATAACACTTTATATGAATATTTTAATCATATTTGCAGCCATGTTTATAAATAATAAAAAGCATTTTCTCTCTTTTAGAGAGGAGATATAAAATTCATTGTTCTTTATGTGACTGCAAAGACGTATTTTTTCTAAAGGCTTATATATAGAATGCTGTTTATAAGTCACTTTTTTTGTATAACTGGCTTTGGTTAACTTAATGTGAAGAGGGACAAAAATTAACATTAGGTGTCTTCTACTTACTATATGTTGTATCTTGTGCTTTTTAGACTTTGTCTCAGTTAATAAACTCTTGGCTTTCTGGTGTTTTTTGGAATCCTACTATATTAATATTTTCAGTGTTTACCTGTAAAAAAGAGACTACTGCAGTTTTCCTGAATGGCATTCTTATTATGCTGCTTTCATGGGTTCCTTTTTCTTTTTAATGAAACAATTTAAAACAGATAGAGAAATCACTGCTTCAACAATTATCAGCATTTTACCAATTTTGTTTCATCTATACCCACACTCAGTATTTTAAAACTAATCATAATTTTCTTACTTTAGAAAATTAAGAAGTCAATTATCTTTCAGAGTTTTGCACTAATTACATCTCAATCTGAATAAACATTTTTATTTTTCTGCTAGAGATATTATCAGCTTTCTGCCTCCCCATAGCAACCTAGACACTTTCTTTTTTTGCCTCTTGAACAAGGGGAAATTAGCATGGTTTTAGAGTAAAAGTTGAATCTGAATCCTGGTTGTGACTATTATTAGCTTTAGGATTTTCAGCAAATTACTAAATTTTTCTCTAAACTTCAGTTTGCTTGTTGATAAAAATGGGAATAACCATACTTTAAAATATGGTTTTAAAATATTTCAAATAACCATACGTTAAAATACCCCTTTTAAGGCTTTTTATTTCTTTCATTTATTCACTGAATTTCTACTGAGTGTCTTCTATGTCATAAGTGTCATACTAGATGCTGGGACAGAGTAGAGAGTAAAACTAGTTGTTGTTGTGTAGTCGCTAAGTTATCTCCAACTCTTTCGCAACCTCATGGAGTGTAGCCCCCCAGGCTCCCCTGTCCATGGGATTTCCCAGGTAAGAAGACTGGAGTGGGTTGCCATTTCCTTCTACAGGGGATCTTCCTGACCCAGGGGTTGAACCTGTGTCTCCTACATTGTAGGCAAATTCTTTATGACTGAGCCACCAGGGAAATGAAGTAAAACTAGATACTGTTTCTATTTTAATGCAGTATCAATTTGTTGCAATGTTTTACACAAATAGAGGTGGGCTTTAAAATCATCTTGTAAGCAATTTTTTAAATGAAAAATAGAAAATATATTTTATCACATATGGTAAAGATGAATATTATTTCAAGAAACTTATTTTGTTTATATATATGCATGCATGTATATTTATATGTATTGTATTTGGTTTGTGATGTATAATGTATTTAGTGCCTGTCTTTTTATGGGTGTGGTGAAACCAAAACTCTTAAAGCCACTGAGATAGTGAGCGAGATAGATTTTAATGTTAATCATAGTCACATTAATGAATATACAAATATAAATTAAGAAAACCACTCTAAAGGAAAGGAACACAATTTAATGAGAGCATACACTGAGAGTACCTGAGCTACCCTGGAGGGTCAGGGAAAGCCACCTTGATATACAGAATTTATGATTTGAATATGAAGGATAAATCAGAACTAAGTAGGCAAAAAGTGTGTGTGTGTGTGTGTGTGAGGGAGAAGGAGAGGTGATAAGAGGACAGAGAGAGGAGATGGAAGTGGACATGCTGCATCTGAAGATACTCACCTAAAGGAAACAGTATGTGTAAAGGCTCTGGTTCTTGTCCTCCAATCTATCTTATAGTCTAGCTGCTCTCTCAAGTACCGAGAATACCAAGATGACTCATATTTCAGCTCCACAACATATGCTACTCCCACTGCTTGGAGTGTCCTTTCCTTCTCCCCGCCTTCTGGTTAAAACTTCTTAGTTTTTAGGACTCAGCTCAAGTGTCACCTTCTCTAGGAAGTCATATCTGACTTCCTTCCCCCTTCTCTTTTGTTTCCCCAGTGTATTCCTGAAGTAACTCTAATTATGGTTTCTTAATGTATTTGTAATCATTTGCTTATTTGTCTCAGGGAAATTCCTGGTACCTGCTGAAAAATAGGTATTCAATAAGTGTTCAATATATGAAGTATTCGCAAGTGAAAGAAATGAATGAGTGTGGCTCCTAAGAATCTTTTTAGAAAAATGAACCCATGAATGAAACAATAAATATTTTCTAATACAAAATGCTGTATTTTGAATGCCTTCCTTTTCCTGCTGGTTCATGGTATATTATTTTCTTTAAAATGTGAGTCAACATTTACCATCTTTAGAATGTTTAGAAAGATTGCTCTGATCAATTCCATATAACTTAGGTTATGTCTAACATAGTGCTAAGCTTGTCATTGATGCCCAGTAAATACTTGTTAAAATAAAGAATTGAACTTTGCGTTTCCCTAATACTTAGGTAGGAAGTTTGTAAACTGTCTTGTATGCATTAGTATTGTGCTTTGTAAATTTTCTTAAATAATTTTATAAACATGTATTTTATCTCTTTAGCTAGATAATAAGCTCTTTTGAGGTAGGGATCACTTCCTATATTTCTTTTTTGAAATTGTCTGCTCTTCAGTCCTCCTCTTGTTTTCCTGTTTCCCTCTTCACACATTCTAATACACATACACTCAAAACACTCATCTCAATGTTCTGCACAAGCACTCCAAGCAAATGTCATTATATAATGAGTGGCTAGAGATAACGTGGGGCCAAGATGGTATAGAGTGTCAGGGAAGCCAACATCTGAAGCAGTCTTTAAGTGAAAGAAGCAAGATGCTTTGTTACCAAGGATGGTACACTAACTGGGGAGAGAATATGTCTCACTTTAACTAGGTTCTTCACTTTCCTCTGAAAATTTCCACCTGGGAACTATGCCTCTCTGTTGTTGGCTAAGGAAGGTTTAGTCAACCAACATTATAGAAAGTCCCTGATACCAATGGAGGAGTCATTTTTACCATTTCCCTTTTAACAGTGCTTCTCAACTCTTAATGTACATAGAAATCACTTAGAGAGCTTGTTAAAATACAGGTTCTGATTCAGTAGGCTGGGATAGGTCCTGAGGTTCTACATTTCTAACAAGCTGATGTTTATGCAGCTGGTTCAGGGACTATCCTTTTTGAGAAGCACAGCACTGTAAGACTGGATGGAATCCAGACAAATTCAGACCAATAGAAAACTTAAATAAAAAAATTAGCGAACTACAACAGAAGTTCTGATTTTATACCAACAAGGCTCATTATTTACTATAAAGGCAGAAAAGTAATGATCAATCTACCTAACTTGTTGATACTTATTTTAAAAACCTATTAAAGAGATATGTAAAAAAATAAAAAGAAAAAGGTTGCCACTTTCAAGATGAATTCTATCAGCTTGGGTGGGAGGGGGCAGAAGTGGAGGTACAGTGGCAGATGAACCTAAAGCTTGGAAAGAAAGAAACTAAATAAGCCACAGTATGCCATTAGAAACAATGGATGGATTGCAAGGATTTCTGTAAAGGCTTAGACTCTTTCCACCGCCACCCCCCAGCCTCAATTCTGGCATTTCGGTTAATAGCTTTTCTTTTATGTTTTGCAACTGTATAATTTAATTTGAAGGAAGTGATAAAAGCAATATAAGCCAAATTCTTACAGCAAATGCACTGTGTAAGCAATTTATAAAGCTTAATGCTAGACCCTGAAGCTGCTTCCACCTTTTTAATGTGGAAACACTTTTAGTCTTGTTCACCTCTTTATTTGAAGATATCTGATTATATCATTTGATATAAAATTGATAGCATTAGATAACTATTCAACGTGACAATATACAGAAAATGATCATCCTAAGGCTATTCACCCTAGAATTATCCCTCATTTTAATTTTCTAGTCACGTGGGAGCTCTCTTTGAATCTCTTATAGCTATTCACTTATTTTCAGTAACAAAAGTCTCATTGTTTCCACATTAGGGTTGGATAAATGGAGGCCAGAGAGATAGCATAACTTTCAGAGGTCCTAGGAAGTATCTTCAATGGAGGAATAAGGCAGAGGGACTAAGATTTTGTTTACTCTAACTATGGAACCAAACTAAGACTGGTGGATAGGCAACAGGGTAATAGTATTTCTGTGTATACTAAAATTAACATTATAGAAAGAGTTTGGAGTGGTGGCAAAGGTAGATGACGAGACTAACACGACAGGATCAGTACTTGCTGCACTTATACTGAGGGATTAAATCTGGTGAATTGTTTGGGATTTTAAATCTGCTGCCTGGAAAGCAGGCAAGGAGTAGAACAGATGAATTAGAAGGCATTTCATATTCTTTATCATTGTCTTCCAGGAGAAAAATGCCCATATATTGTTAGTATTGGGAAAAGATATATTGTTTCCTTAAATATATTATTTTAAGCTTTTTGGAATTAACTAAAATTAATTATTTCAAATTATCTCTGGGCTCACTTAAGTAGTGCTCCTATATCATAAGGCTCTCTTCTTCATCCAAAGTGTCCTACGGTGGAAGACTAAAGGCTGTCAAGTGAACTGGAGAACCAGCTACGGCCAAATGAGAGAGTCATTTCCTAGGCAGGTTGATAAGGAGTCTAGGGGTCCCCAAGGAGAGAGGGGTCTGGAATTCTCAAGGAGGAAGAAAGGACAAACTTTTTTTTCTTTCTCTACATTCCTTAGGGTTATATAACAATAATGTATCCTGCCTGAGGACAGTCTCTGGATTAAGGCCAGTCTTTGGATTAAACCTTCTGGCTAATTCTGTTATCTTAAAATGTAAATTATGGGAGTAGGTCTGGTGAGGTCTTTACAACCTCCAGACATTCTTTGGATTCATTGGAGAGTATATAACTTTATTGCTAACACTAGCAAGGGGGGTACTCTTTCTGCCCCCTTCTGATGCCTATGTCAGAAGCTTTCTCTATCTCCTTTATACTTTAATAAAACTTTACACAAAAGCTCTGAGCGATCAAGCCTTGTCTCTGGCCCTGGATTGAATTCTCCTCCGGGGGCCAAGAATCCCGGTGTATTCGCGTGATTCAACAACAACCTTTCACAAACAGGACTCAACTCGACAAAACAGAAACACTTAAACATGACTTTTGTGACAAAATAAGAAATAGCTCAAAATTAAAAAGGTTATATGGAATTTTAGTATGTACTTTAACCTACTGGGAGGAAGTACATAGATGTTACTAGCAGCTAGACAGTGAGATAATGGGTAATTTTAAAATGTTCTTTTTGATTTTCTATATTTGCATAAGCATGTATTTAATCAGCATGTAAAAACTTTATTAACATAAAGTGCAAAGATTTCTCTTAATTTTCTAGAATTGTTTGCTGCACATGGTTTTTAAAATAATTATTGGCTTGTTTATAATTTTTCCTTTGCCTAAATGATACCTAAACTAATTCTGAAGCATTAAGTCTTTCAAATTGAACATTTTCAAGAGAGTGAACTTGGTATTGAGATATCTTTGCCTTTATTAACAAATTAAGAAGCAATTGTGAGACAATGGGCACCCACATCTCTACAGGAGGCTGTGAATGCATCAAGAAGATGATTAGCTTAATCAGTGTGAAGGGAGAAATAACTCTTCAAAAATATGAATAAAACTATTGTATTGTTTCTAGCTGGTAAATGCTATTTTCATTTTCTCTGCTTATATCTTTCAAATTCACTCCCTCCTTCTCCTGAATGTAGTTTTAGATTTATTAGTTTACATCATCATCACTTAATTCCTGTCTTCTTTATACTCTATTCTTTCTTATTCTTTAAAAGCTGTTCCTATTTCTTCAGCTACTTGTTACTGTCTTGATTTTTCAACCCACATACCTTAAAGCAAGAGATCCTCCAACTGGTTTGGAGTTTTATCCCACATGTTTCTGAAGGATACTGGCTAATGCTTAGTGATCCAGAGCAAGTTAGGAACCTCTTTACACCTAGAGGGTTAGCAATGTTCACAGGTGCCACGGGTTATTACTGGAAGGCCTAAGGCAAAGGCAGAGGAGAAGAAAAACAGGGAGAATAAAGGGAGTGGGGAGGAAGGAATGGGAGTAAAGGAACACAGGGTGGAGAGAAGAGGTACAGGAAGTAGAGTGGTAGAGAGCCACAACAGCAGCCTCAAGGCTGCTCTTCACCAAAACACCGCCTAGGGTGGTTACAGCACAGAAAAGACTTAGACCATGCCTTTTCGTCCACTGAGAACCTTTGCTGCCTTAATCGTGATGTTGATCATAATTAACCAACCATTCCAACTTTGAAATGTAACCATTTCCACGATGGTTTTCTGTTATATGTTCCATATCTTAGAGAACTAGCAATACTTCGCAGGAAAGAAATAATGTGAATTAGCTGCATGGCAGCCTGTCTGTTGAACCTTTTACACTGTGAGATGCCATTTTAAATGTCTCTGTGTGTTTGTGTACATGTGTGAAATAACTAAAAACACCACCACTTTAAAACAATAGATTATGATAGTCTAAACGGTAATTTTATATACACATTTCTTTGATAAGATTCTACAGTTGCAGAAAGGCTCTTTCATTGTTCATGTGGGCTAACTAAAAACACTAAAAGCAATAGTTTTATATTGAGCTTTATGTAAAAATCACAGAACAACATTCTGTTTTGGAATAATTCTGTCTCATATTATTTACCTCCTCACTTTCTCCTACTTTATATTATTGAGTATGTAAAAAAAAAAAAAAAAGACTTTCTTGTCCCTTTGATGTTTCATCTGGTGTAGTTGTTTGTTCTACTCTGGAAGTAAGAATTCTTTTCCATTTCAGAACAATCCAATATGGCTACCAATTGAAAGTTCAGACAGAAGTTTTAGAGGGAATAATAAAGTAGAGTCAATGAGGCTATCAGAATACTAAAATAATTTCTTTCTGAACAATATTCATCTTAATAAACATTATAGAAGAAATGAACTTAGAAAACAAAGGAGGCAATGGGCATTTGTTATTTGTTTTCAGCTGTAATTTAGATAACATCATCGACTCAATGCACATGAACTTGAACAAAGTCGGGAGATAGTCGAGGACAGGGAAGCCTGGCATGTTGCAGTCCATGCGGTTGTAGAGTCATACACAACTTAGTGACTGGACAATGAAAACAACTAATTTAGTGAGATCAAGCTAAGTTAGGTGCATTTAAGACAGCTTCGCGGAAAGAATATACTAGGAGGAATTAACCTCTCCATTGTTTTGTGAGAATAACAGTTCAGATAATGTTATCCTTTTTTCAGAGATGGTTTAAGTAAATATGATTGATAATAATAGGTACTATTATTAAACATTAAAAACATTGAGAGCTTTTTTTTAATGTCAGATACTTTAAGACTTTCTACAGTCCCACTTAGTCCTCACAATAACCTGTTGGGATAAGTATGGTTATAATTATCACAGTTTTATAGACAAGAAAACCAAGGTTCAAAAAGTTGAACTGATGTGCTTAAAGTTACACAGATGGAACTGGTACAAGAGCCCAGATCACTTTCTTTGCTTAAGTCCATAACTTTAACCATTTGTTCTACTGTCTCCAACACAGAAAGATACTCCTAAGAGTTGGTGATGCAACATTGAGGGGATCAGTGAATATATTTAATCACAAGAAAGAGGAAAATATTTTAATGGTTAGATACAGTATAAAAAAAAATTAAAAATGAAGACAGTCAAGTAAGGGACTCCATAAATGATCATTAGAAAGGAACTGGCATTCTTAACAGCTCTGATAAACTGGCAAATGTTTTTAAACATTTCTTCAATGATGTCAGCCAATATAATATAACTGATATTAGTTTCTAAGCAATTCAGTTGCATTTTCATTTTGCGTTTTCTTAAACTGGACTTTAGGGAGGCAAATGATTTTGCTTTTGAGCTTTATGCCATCCCAGGCAATTCTGAAGGCGTGAACTGCTGGTACAATCTGGAGCTTTGGAGCTCTGAAATATAGGACCTTCTAGGGATTTAGAGGTTTCCTTCACACTTGCTTTCTATGAAGCTCTTACTGATGTTTGAATTTAAAGCAAAAGAAAAAAACTGGCCCACTTTATCCCATGGTGGGAGTTTGCCTGTCTTCCCTGAACCTATAGATGTTTTCCACTAGAAAACATTTGGAAAACTTCAGACTAAGGTATATGTAGAGGCCCAAAGAATTATGGCACAGTATCTTTATCAATCTCTACATAGTTATCTGTGAGTAAGAATTTTCAAGTAACTACAGTATTTTCTCTGAAGTTTTACTCAAGATTGTGCCAGAAAATATACAGGTGTAGGTTAATATTGTTATCTGTGTATGAATTTTGACAACAAAGGGGGAAACAGATGTAACAGTCATTAGGTACCTGGGCTGAGCCAAAAATCTAAAAACAGAACACTAAAAACAAAGCAAAACAAGCCAACAAACCCCCCAAAACCAATGTGAGTATGTTGATACTCAAGAAAACTGAAATATTTACCTCGGACAGCATAGCCATCTTTTACTGATGCTGGGAAAGGGGGTAGGTTGTCTTTTGCATATACATCTTGAGCAAGGACTCGCCCCATTCCATCTGTAAGAGAAAAAAAGGAAAATATGGATGTTGAGTGCAGTGGGTTAAATAGGTGGTCCTAAACAAGAAGGACATAAGTACTTGTCTGACAAGGCTTGTATAAGGGCTCAGTCAGACCTCCTTATTTCTATCCCAAGGAATAGGCGACAGAGGGAAGAGATGCATCCTAGTGTCTGAAATGAAAGATTAGATCAATGAACAGTAACACTTGTGGGGGTTATTTGAATACGAGTAGCTACACAGTTATCAAAGATGTGTTCAAGTTGATGTGTCATAAACCCTTTAACAACTCAAAGATGATTTTCTTTAAAAAGTTCTTAAATAGTCATAGTCATTGACCCAGTAATTTCACTTCTAAGAAAATGGACAAGTCTTCCTGTATGTGTTTATTTAAGAGTTGCTTACATTAGTGAGAAATGGAAAGAAAGAAAAAGATTAACAATACAGAAATTTAAACAGTGATGCATCCTTATGACAAAATATTATACAATATTTGTGTTTTATAAAGAATATTCACTGACACAAGAAAATTCTTATAATATGCATTTTAAAACATGTATAACTATACATGTAAAGTATAATCTTAACTATGTTAAGATATATGTGTATAGATCAACAGAAAAAGATGGGAAGGACATACATGAAAATAGAAAGTATTTGTTTACTGTAATATGTTAGAATTATGTATACTTTTATACCCTATTCTATACTTTTCTGAAAGTTTCCAAATTTTTACAATGATCACATGTAATTTTTATAATTTTTTTCTTTTAGAAAAGTAAAGAAAGGAGCTTCCTTAACATTCTATTTAACTTTAGCCAAAAATTTGATTTTATTAACTTAAAAAAGCAGTGACTAGAAGAAGAGCATCAGTAATGTATTGTGTGAAGTGACTATTCAAACCACTATTCATACTCTGGATGACAAGCATCTTTGGCGAGCTTCCAGGACTTTGATTTCATGCCAATAAGAATAAAAGTTTCAAGAGTCACGAACAATTACTTAAATCCTCTAGTCAGAATCTGCCCTTATTATTATCATTACTATTGCTATTCAATAAGTAATATAATAACGATGGCACCCCACTTCAGTACTCTCGCCTGGAAAATCCCATGGATGGAGGAGCCTGGTGGGCTGCCGTCTATGGAGTCGCACAGAGTCGGACACGACTGAAGCGACTTAGCAGCAGCAGCAGCAGCAGGTCGCTAAGAGTCGGATACGACTGAGCGACTTGGCTTTCACTTTTCACTTTCATGCACTGGAGAAGGAAATGGCAACCCACTCCAGTGTTCTTGCCTGGAGAATCCCAGGGACGGGGGAGCCTGGTGGGCTGCCATCTATGGGGTCGCACAGAGTCAGACACGACTGAAGCGACTTAGCAGCAGAGAAGGAAGAAGAGGAGGGGAAAAAATCAAACTTCCCTCCACAGACTATAGGTAATATACAACTTGATTTACACATGTTTGTATAGGTTTAGAAAATTCTATTGTTTCCAGAGCTGGATAGATGAGTTTTTTTTTGGTCTGTCTTTTGTTTTTAGCTTTGTCATTCTTAGCTACTTTGGGTCCTCTGGTTTAAGGAACCTAGGACAAAGAAGTAAGTACAGACAGATTTAAATTTTGTACTCTGATCCACAGTGATAGTGATATTGACCCTTTTTAAGGAAGTGACACCTGAATTGGGAAAACTAGCTGTAGGTACCTTCAGGAGGTTGAAACTATTCTAGAGCTATCCTGAGCTATGGACCATACTTTGTAAGCCCAGGGAAGTGGTGGGACTGGTGGGACTAGAGGACCTTGTTTGTATACACATATACAACATTAACTCCCAAATGAACCTGAAGCTATAAGGCAGCCTCTGGTAGTGGACCCTGTGGCATCTGCTTAGGGTGAAAATAAATTACTTGGGTTAGCTCCTTATCTGAAACTATTCTATCCAGTGTGGTGAATGAAAATGGAAGTGTGACACCAGTACAGATCCCAAGAGAATAACTTTTCTGGGATTTGAATAACTCAGTAATAGTATTTAATAATCAAAGATAGCACCAGGGCTGAGTTTTCCTGGCAGCTGATCTAGTTTATCTAGTAAATGTTTATACAGCATTTTATAAATTACCAAGTAATATCACATATATAATTTCATTAATTCTTAAAAAAATCTAGTAAAGCATTATTATATTCATTTTAGAGGTGAATTAAGAGAAGTTTAAACAGGGTAACCTACCCATGATCACATATTTTACAGATGGCTAAGACAGGGCCGAAATTTAGATCTTAGAACTTCAATCATTACTACAATGGCAATAGCTACATACCCTTCACACACTGCTCTTCCTCTGTTCTAACATTTAAAAAAGCGACAAAGTGAGTCCTCAAAAAATTAAAGATAGAATTACTATATAATCCAGCAATTTCACTTCTAGGTACATATTCAAAAGAAGTAGTAGCAGAAACTTGAACAGGTATTTGTGTGCCTATTTTTATAGTGGCATTATTCATAATAGTCAAAAGTGGAAGTAACCCAAGTATCCACTGACAGATGAAGGGGTCAACAAAATGTGGCACATACACATAGGAATATTATTCAGCCTTAAAAAGAAGGAAATTCTTACATATGTTATCCATACACATATGGATGAAACTTGAAGGGATTATGAAATAAGTGAAAATAGCTGAAACAAGCCAGCCACAAAAGGCCAAACATCATATGATTTCACTTTTTTGAGGTAATTAGAGTATTCAAAACTATAGTTATCAAAAAGTAGAATGGTGGTTGTCATGGGCTGGGAAAAGGGAAGAATAAGAAGTTATTTTTTTAACGAGTATGTAGTTTCAGCTTTGGGTGATGAAATAGTTTTGGAGATGGAAGGTAGTGACAGTTGCAGAACAACGTAAGTGTATTTAGTGCCACTGAACTGTACAGTTAAACATGATTAAAACGGCAAGTCTAATGTGTTACCACCGCCACAAAAAACTATAAAGAACAGCTGTCATCAACAGTTAGCACATGTATTTTTCCTCCCTAGGTCCTTGCCAGTAGCTCAAGAGAAGTGATACAATCTCATCAAGACTCTTTTTACTTCTGAACACTTAGTATGCTAAGTTTGAAAGCCTGTTGATACTGACAGTCTTAGCTACTGCAGCAGCTTAACATAAGTTAACTAAGGTCTCATTGATGGCCAATTTAGAGAAAAGCGTATCAGCTGGCTTGATTTCTCCCTTTAATACTTGAGTTACTCATATATCTTATTGTGCAATTCCATTCTGGATGGTTCCTAAGGTATAGGGTCTACTCAACCATAATTTGATGCAATTAGATTCTGGAAACTAAAGTAAAAATTCTGTTATGTAAGTTTCCAGTAATAATTGCCCCTCCTTACTCCCATTTTACCATACACATAAACACTAAAAAATAGCCTGCAAATTTGAGGAGAATCAAATAATAATGACAGATTGAGATGTACATATGACAAGGAATTAGTGTGTTTATTTAATTACTTATTGAAATATAGTTGCTGTAAATGTTATATCAATTACAAGCATAGAATATAGTGGTTTGCAACTTTTAAAGATTATGCTCCATTTATAGTTACTATAAAATATTGGCTATATCCCCTGTGTTGTACAACATATGCTTGTAGCTTATTTTATATCTAATAGCTTGTACTTCCTTACCCCTGTATTGCCCCTTCCTTCCTTCCTCTCCCTCATAGTAACGTCTAGTTTGTTCTCTACATCTGTGAGTCTGCTGCTTTTTTGTTATATTTACTGGTTTATTTTAGATTCCATGTATAAATGGTATCATACAGTATCTTTCTTGTCTGACTTATTTCACTTAGCATATATAGTGTGTGTTAGCTCTGTCATGTCCAACTCTTTGCATGGACTGTAGCCTCCCAGGCTCCTCTGCCCATGAAATTCTGCAGGCCAAGAATACTGGAGCGGGTAGCCACTCCCTTCTCCATAGCATCTTCCTGACCCAGGGGTCTCCTGCATTGTAGGCCGATTCTTTACTGCCTGAGCCACTGGGAAAGCCCCTTCACTTAGCATAATATCCTCTAAGTCCATCCACATTGCTGCAAAAGGCAAAACTTCACACTTTTTTTTATGGATGAGTAGCAGCCCATTGTGTGTGTGTGTGTGTGTGTGTGTGTGTGTGTGTGTGTAATGTCTTTATCCATTCATCTGTTGATGGACACTTAGACTGGTTCCATATTTTGGCAATTATAAATAATGTTGCCATGAACACTGGGATGCATTTATCTTTTTTCATTACTGTTTTTTATTTTTTGGATACATACCCAGGAGTGGAATTGCTGGGTTATATGGTAGTCCTATCTTTAGTTTTCTGTGAAACTTTCATACTGCTTTCTGCAGTGGCTGTACCAATTTACATTCTCACCAATGGTGTAGGTGGAGGTTCCCTGTTCTCTACATCCTATAAGTGAGTCATTTAAATGCCAAAATCTACCCAAGATTCACCAGGCTACAAAATAATACACAGATCCTATTTTAAGAATTCTGTAGTGCTAGCGTAAGGCTTGCCCAGCATCATTTGGAAAATGTTTATACTGAGATTGAGTTTTATTTCTGAGAAGTGTCTAGTTTCTGATATAAAGAATGATTTGCTGCATCTTAAACACGGTGGGCTTTTTCTTATTTCTATGCCTTTGCAAATAATGTTGCCTTGGACAGAAATATTTTTTTCCTTCTCCTTTCCTGTGCCTAGAGAATCTCAGGTATCCCCTAAGTTTCAGCTCATATATCATGTCTTTGGTCTTCTGCCTCTAAACAAGAAAACAAAATTCATTGACTTATTTATTCATTCATCATCAAACACTGAGAACCTACTATATGCTAGACACTGTGGACAAAAATACTAGTAAGACCTGGCTGATTTCCTCAAGGAATTCACATGTAACAGTATATGTGAGAAAGGGGAATATGGAAAAATAAAAATATGACAAGATAGTATGGGCCGTGACAATATATCATCAGGGTAACATGGGAGGTATACAGAAAACATCAACTCAGATCACGAGCTCCTTACTGCAAAATTCAGGCTTAAATTGAAGAAAGTAGGGAAAACTACTAGGCCATTCAGGTATGACCTAAAACAAATCCCTTATGATTGGAGGTGACTAGACAGAGTGGATGGAGGTCCATAACAATATACAGGAGGCAGTGACCAAAACCATCCCAAAGAAAAAGAAATGTAAGAAGGCAAAGTGGTTGTCTGAGGAGGCTTTGCCAATAGCTGAGGAAGGAAGAGAAGTAGAAGACAAAGGAGAAAGGGAAAGATATACTCAGCTGAATGCAGAGTTTCAGAGAATAGCAAAGGAGAGATAAGAAGGCCTTCTTAAATGAACAATGCAAAGAAATAGAAGAAAACAATAAAATGGGTAAGATTAGAGATTTCTTCAAGAAAGTTGGATATCAAGGGAACATTTCATGCAAAGATGGGCATGATAGAGGACAGAAATGATAAAGATGTAATAGAAGCAGAAGAGACTAAGATGAGATGGCAAGAATACACAAAAGCTATGGCAAACCTAGACAGAGTATTAAAAAGCAGAGACATTACTTTGCCAACAAAGGTCCATATAGTCAAACCTATGGCTTTTCCAGTAGTTATGTACAGATTTAAGAGTTGGTCTGTTAAGAAGGCTGAGCGCCAAAGAATTGATACTTTCAAATTGTGGTGCTCAAGAAACTCTTGAGAGTGCTTTGGGTAGCAAAGAGATCAAACCCCTCATTCTTAAAGGAAATTAACCCTGAATATTCACTGGTAGGATTGTTGCTGAGGCTCCAATACTTTAGCCACCTGATGTGAAGAGTCAACTCACTGGAAAAGACCCTGATGCTGGGAAAGATTGAAGACAAAAGAAGGGGGCAGCAGAGGATGAGATGCTTAGATAGCATTACCAACTCAAAAGACATGAATTTGAGCAAACTCTGGGAGATAGTGGAGGACAGAGGAGCCTGTTATGATACAGTCCATGAGGTTGCAGAGTCTGACATGACTTAGTGACAACAATATTGGGAAAAAAACCACCTAATCAACAATTTGTGGAACATCAATAAAATATTCCTAGATGAGATGATACCTACACTGAGTTTTAAAGTTTTAAGTACAAACGAAGTAGGAGAAGAGTGGGGGGCATTTTCGACAACAGAAGCAATATCAAGGGAATTTAAACTTAATCTTATGAAAATGGGAATCCAATGAAGGATTTTAAGCAAAGTAATGACTTCAAGTTAACCTCCCAGCAGCATTTAAATCTCTTCAGAGATAATGGAACTTTTAAGGAATAGCACTTTTTAATAGAACTTTTAAGTGCCTAGTGACAAGATATAGAATGGTTTGGAGGGATTATACACAAATCTGTTATGGTACACTTTCCATATTACATTGGTTGTTTGTGAAGCTATTATATCTTGACTTCTTCATTAAGTTGTTAATTCCTTGTTTTCACAGCATAACTCACCCATCATTGTATCCCCAGTACCAAGCACAGTGCTTGGTACTTAAAAGGCACTCAGTGAGTGTTTGCTGAATGACTGAGTCAATGAATGAGTACATTAATGATTAGGACTAAGGAGGGAAATGTTGGATAAATAGAGAAGAGAATCATATCAATCAAATATTAATACAAACAACTTCACCCAAAGAATACATATAATAGAGAAGGACATCTTGCTAACTTTTACTTTCATTATTGCCCATTTAGACTCCTTTAAGCAAATCTTTTTATATAATGGATGCTTACCTCCATGATTACAGCAATGACTTCCCTAAACCTGGACATTTTCCTTTTGTTATCAGTAAATGTCCATCATCTATTTCAAGACTTCATTAAAGATATAGGTTCTTCTTGATGCCCCTCTGAATACGACTCTGTATATTCAGTTAGTAGTATATCAGCAAGTACTTGCAAAATTGTGTGTAAGAGTTCTCAGGGTGATGAGTGTGAAAAGTGTGCATTTGGTTTCTTAAGTTTCTGAAGACACAGAACTGTATTTTTTCTTTCCTTCATGTCTAATCAAAACAATAAATACAGGTTATATTCAAAATAACTTTTAGCAGCCTAGACTTCCAGGAGTCTTTGCTATTATTAAAATTCTGTTCTTCTTAAAAGGGAAGGATAAACCCAAGAGAAATGAAAACATGTGCTGTGTTTAGTTGCTCATTTGTGTACAACTCTTTGCAAACCCATGGCCTGTAGCTTGCTGGGCTCCTCTGTCCATGGGGATTCTCTAGGCAAGAATTCTGGAGTGGGTTGCCATGCCCTCCTCCAGGGGATCTTCCCAACCCAGGGATCAAACCCAGGTCTCCCGCATTGCAGGAGGATTCTTTACCATATGAGCCACCAGGAAACCCCATGAATAATGGAGTGGGTAGCCAATCCCTTCTCCAGGGAATCTTCCTGACCCAGGAACTGAACCAGAGTCAATTGAAGGCGGATTCTTTACCAGCTGAGCTACCAGAGAAGCCCAATGAAAACATATGTCCAGGCAAAAACTTGTAAACAAATATTAATTGCAGCATTATTCATTCATACTCAAAAGATGGAAACAATCCAACAGTCCACCCCTTGATGAATGGATAAATAAAAGTGATGTATACTGGATTAGCCAAAAAGTTCATTCAGAAAAACCCAGGAAAGCTAGTGTTATGATTCCAGTCCAAGTCCAAAGGCCTGCAAACCAAGGGGGTTAATGGATAAAAACCCAATACATACAACGAAATATTATTAGGCCACAAGAAGGAGGGAGGTACTAACAGAAACCATAAAGCATTGCTGAAAGAAATTATAAAGAAGATACAAATAAATGGAAAGACATTCTTTGTTCAGGAATTTAAAAACATAATATTCTTAGAGCCCATGCTACTTAAAGTCACTTATAGATTCAATGTAATCTCATTAAAATGCAAACAGCATTTTTTTCAGAAACAGAAAACTGGATAGCCCCATTTGAAAGAATGAAGCTGGACTCTTATCTTCCACCATATACAAAACTTAACTCAAAAAGGATTAAAGACCTAAACGTAAAACCTGTAACTATGAGTGAGGTTTGGGAGGCTCCCCTGTTTGGAAGGATTCCACACGCTGTTGGGCAACTAAGGCCTTGCACCACAACTACTGAGCCCACGTGCTGCAAATACTGAAGCCCATGTCCCTAGAGCAACAAAAGCAGCTACCACAATGAGAAGCCCAAGCACTGCAATGAAGAGTAGCACCCACTTGCTGCAACTAGAGAAAGCCCATGCAAAGCAACGAAGACCTAGAGCAGCCAAAAAAAAAATAAATAAATAGTAAAAAAAGGAATTGTATGCCATGATCAAGTGGGATTTACCCCAGGGATGCAAGGACTTTTCACTATCTGCATATCAATGTGATACATCAGTTAAGAAATTGAAAAATAAAAACCATATGATCCTCTCAACAGATGCAGAAAAAAGCTTTTGATAAATTTCACCATCCATTTATAATAAAAACTCTCCAGAAAGTGGGCATAGAGGGAACATACCTCAACATGATAAAGGCCATCAATGACAATCCCATAGCTAACATCATATTCAATGGTGAAAAATTGAAAGCATTTTCTCTACAATCAGGAATAAGACAAAGATGACCATTCTGGCTAGTTTTATTCAACACAGCCTTGGAAGTCAGAGCTATAGTACTCAGAAAAAAAAAGAGATAGAAGAAATCCAAATTGGGAAAAAAGTAAAACTGTCATTGTTTGCAGATGACATGATGCTATACATAGGAAATCCGAAAGATGCTTCTAGAAAACGATTAGAGTTCATCAGTAGATTTAGTATAGCTGCTGGATACAAAATTAATTAACAGAATTTTTTTGCATTTCTATATGCTAACAGTAAAAGATCAGAAAAAGAAATTAAGGAAACAATCTCATTTATCACTACATCAAAAAGAACAACAACAACAAAAAATGCCAAGGAATAAACCTAGCTAAGCAGGCAAGAGATCTATATTCTGAAAACTATAAGAAGCTTAAGAAAGAAATTAAAGATGATACAAACAAATGGAAGATATTAATATACTGTATTCTTGGACCGGAAGAATCAATATTGTTAAACTTATCATACTACCCAAGCAATCTATGGATTCAATGCTGCTAAGTCACTTCAGTCGTGTCCGACTCTGTGCGACCCCATAGACGGCAGCCCACCAGGCTCTGCCGTCCCTGGGATTCTCCAGGCAAGAACACTGGAGTGGGTTGCCATTTCCTTCTCCAATGCATGAAAGTGAAAAGTGAAAGGGAAGTCGCTCAGTCGTGTCTGACTCTTCACGACCCCACGGACTGCAGCCTATCAGGCTCCTGTGTCCATGGGATTTTCCAGGCAAGAGTACTGGAGTGGGGTGCCACTGCCTTCCCAATGACATTTTTCACACAACTAGAACAAAAAATTTTAAAATTTGTATGTAAACACAAAAGACTCTGAATAGCCAAAACAATCTTGAGAAAGAATGAAGCTAAAAGTTTAATCCACAATCCCTTACTTTAGACTGTACTACAAACTGGCAATAATCAAAATAGTATGGTACTGGCACAAAAACAGACTTACAGACCAATGGAATAGGACAGAAAGCCCCCAAACCCATGTACTTATGGTCTATTAATCTACCACAAAGGAGGCAAGGATATATAATGGAGAAAAGACAGTCTTTTCAATAAGTGGTATAGGGAAAACTAGACAGCCACATATAAAATAACAAAATTAGAATATTCTCTAACACCATATACATATACAAAAATTGGAGAAGGAACTGGCAACCCACTCCAGTATTCTTGCCTGGAGAATGCCATGGACAGAGGAGCTTGGAGGATTAGAGTCCATGGGGTCATAAAGAGTTAGACATGACTGAGTGACTAGCACACATACACAAAAATAAATTCAAAATAGATAAAAGACCTAAATGTAAGACTGGATATCATAAAACTCCTAGAGGAAAACATAGGCAGAACACTCTTTGTCAAAAGTCACAATATTTGGTGGGGGGGGGGGTCTGTCTTCTAGAGTAATGGACATAAAAAGAAAAATAAACAAATGGGACCTAATTATATTTAAAAGCTTTTACACAGTAAAGGTAAATCATAAACAAAACAAAAAGTCAACTTATGGACTGGGAGAAAATGTTTGCAAACAATGCTACTGACAAGGGATTAGTTTCCAAAACATACAAACGGCTCATACAGCTTTAATATATATAAACCGAACAACTCAATTAAAAAGTGGGAAGAAGACCTAAATACACATTTCTTCAAAGACATACAAATGGCCAACAGGCACATGAAATGATGCTCAATATCACTAATTATTAGAGAAGTGAATAGCAAAACTACAATGAGGCATCACCTCACGCCAGTCAGAATGGCCATCATTAAAAATCTACAAATAATAAATACTGTAAAGAATGTGGAGAGAAAGGAACCCTCCTAGACTGTTGGTGGAAATGTAAATTGGTGTAGCCACTGTGGAGAACAGTACAGAGGTTTCTTAAAAAGCTAAAGTAAGAGTTATATAATCCTGCAATTCCACTCCTGTGCATATATCCACATAAAACTAATTTGAAAAGACATGCACCCTAATGTTCATAGTCAAGACATGGAAGCAACCTAAATGTTCATCCACAGATAAATGGATAAAGAAATAGCGTGTGTGTGTGTGTGTGTGTGTGTGTGTGTGTGTATAAAGTGGAACAGTACTCAGCCTTAAAAAAGAATGAGATGATGCCATCTGCATCATTTGCAACATGAATGGACCTAGAGATTATCACTTAAGTGAAGTATGTCATTCAGAGAAAGAGATATACCATATAATATCACTTATAAAAATACTACTCTAAAATGATACAAATGAACTTATTTACAAAACAGAAATAAACTCAAAGACATAGAAAACAAATATACGATTACCAAAGAGGATAGCCGGTCGGGGGAGAGATAAATTAGGAGTTTGAGATTAATATATATATACACTAACTACTATATATAAAATAGGTAATCAACAAAGAGTTACTATATAGCTCAGAAAATGCTACTCAATATCTTGTAATAAGCTATAATGGAAAAGAATCTGAAGAAGAACACACACACACATATATCTGAATATATATGTATACGTATAAAGAATCACTGTGCTGTGCACTTGAGACTAACAGAACATTGCATATTAACTAAAAGTAAAAAAAGCTTAAAACTGGGAAAGGATTTGAATAGATATTTCTCCAAAGATGATGTATGAACTGCTAATAAGTATATGAAAAGATGCTCAACACCACTAATTATCAGAAAAATGCAAATCAAAACTACAATGAGATATCACTTCACACCCATTAATTGGTTACTATCAAAAAATCAAGTGCGAATGTAGAATGAGAATGTAGAAAGACTGGAATTCTGACATAGTCTTGGTAGGACTGTAGAATAGTGCAACCAGTATGGAAAAGAGAAAAAATTTCCTCAGAAAATTAAAAATAGAAGTACTATTTAATCCATCAATCTCACTTCTCAGTATACATCCACAAGAACTGAAAGCAGGGTCTTGAAGAGGTATGCGCACATCCACGTTCACAGTAGCGCGATTCATAATAGTCAAGATTGGAAGTGTTCCAAATGTCCATCAACAGATGAATGGATTAACAAACGTGGTGTGTATATCTAAATACCATCACATGGCACAACGTGGATAGACCTTGAGGACATTAAGCTAAGTGAAATAAGCCAGCCATCAAAAGACAAATACTGCTGACTCAACTTATATACCGTATCTAAAGTAGTCAAATTCTTATAAATAGAAAGTAAAATGGTGGTTACCAGGGGCTGGGATGAGGAGGAAAAAGGGAATTGTTTAATGGGTAAAGAGTTTCAGATATCCTGTATGAGAAAATTTTGGAGATATGTTCACAACAATGTGAATGTACTTAATGCCACTTAATTGCAATGATAATTTGTTAATTTAATTAATGATGTTAAGATGATAAATTTTATGTTTTTTACTACAATAATTTTTAAAGAAGGAATGAGATACGGATACATGTTACAACATGGATAAACTTTGAAAATATTATGCTACGTGGAAAACACCAGTAATAAAAGACCACATATTATACAATCCCATTATGTGAATGTTCAGAATAGGTAAACCTATAGAGACAGAAGTAGTTTACTGGTTGCTTAAGACTGGATGGTGGACTAGGGAGATAGGAGGAGGATGATAGCTAAAGACAGTGGAGATTCTTTTTGAAGTGATAATATGTTCTAAAACTGACGTGGTGATGGCTATACATATCTGTGAATAAACTAAAAACCTTTGAACTATATAATTTATGTGGGTGAATTATATGGTATGTGAATAGTATTTCAATAAAGCTGTTATTTTTTAAAGGGCAAGAATAAGAGACTTTTAAAAGAAGAATATTTCTGTCATTTTAACATATATAATTATATTAGAAGAGTTAAGAAAAGTCATATTTGAAGTACACATATACCATCTGGTCTTTATAGATCTTTGAAATATCTTAGAAAGAAAAATTAAACATTTCCTCTGGAAAGAAAGAACAGCTTCATGCTTAAGGTTATCAGCATAAATCTAATGACAGAAAATCGGCCAATTTTTATTTTGTACTCATGCTTAATATAAGGAATTCTATTTTTAAGGTAAATTAGATCTCTATTAGATTAGTTCTGCTTTTGGGGTTGATATCAAGTTAACTTACCAGCAGCATTTAAGTCTCTTCAAAGAGAAAAACAGGTATTAGCCCAAGTTTCTTTTTTCCCTAAAGGCCTAAGGCAAGGGAAAGGATTTGATGAGAAATATGCAATTGATTGGAAAATGGTAAGGGCTTCCAGTTAGCAGCAAATATAACAGAACTGAAGGATAAATGTAAATACACACCAGCAAGTATAACAATATCTATCAGTAGCATTCACGGATAAGGCAGTGACTAGCTCTTTCAAGCAGTCAATATTAGATTTCATTCAACGTCTCACCAGATGATTGATTTGGGAACTTACAGAGTATGTAGCAGTGCTGCAAAATACTTTATTACTTGGAGGTGTCTCTCTTGCTTACATTTAAATACTGTCATGGATCTTAAACCATCTCTTCTCTTTGCCCATAGGTGGAGCCGAAGTACTATTGTTGATAAACGTTGGGCGTGTGGTTTCAGAAAAGCAGCAGGCAGCAGTAGACTAGATATTAATAATATGACTGGTTAGGCACTCACGAAGACCCCTTGTGTGGGGGAGTTATTTTTACAGTTACACAATTGAGTAAAATTAACTCACTTAGAAAAAAATCAGACCTATAACGCTGGCTAAATCATCCCTATGTTACAAACAGGTAGACTAAGCTTCCTATTTCATACCTTCTTCTATGAATATTATTATATATTTTCACATACATACTTTTCTCTTTTAAAAACTATTATAAATGTATCTCATTTTAGGTCAGAAACAGGGAGAAGTATGTCTGCTGTGATCAGTATTCTAAGAAGGATACTTCACTGCCTTAAACTGAGTTCAGTAAAACTTAAAGATTCCATCTCTAGAACTGCTTAAGTCTTTTTGGAAATACAAAGAACTCAGGTCAGAAATGCCAAAGTCTTTGGTTATAAAGTCTTAAAAAAAAAAACCCTAGAGCTTGTAAAATAATGCTCCTAAGAAAGCAGAAGCCTTTCTATTCAAACCTTAGTTTTTTCACTGTTAACTGAAAGACATTAGGGATAACAGGGAATTCTAGAATATTTTAATCTGCTTTACAGCAGCTAGTACTGCACTAAGTATGAATTTATAATGTATTCACATCATGTATTTTATAAGCAAAGATGAATCATAAGCGGTAGTGTGACAAATATTATCTCCACTGGTATTTCTCTTCCAAGAAACCAAAGGAAAGTATGTTTAATTAGTAGAGCACTTGCTCCTTAAAGGTCTTGCTTGCAGACAGGAGTTGAAAATAGTAGATATAATAAAGGACAGCTCAGAGACAGAAGAAAATTCACCTGTAGTCAAAACACATTAAAATAAACAGTAAACTTTGCATATACATGCACTTCTAGGTTCTTATTTTAGAAGGATAATTTTCATACTGATTTGAGACATACTCTGCTGTAATTAAAAATTACAAGACGCTTAACTCTTTGGAAGAAAAGTTATGACCAACCTAGACAGCATATTAAAAAGCAGAGACATAACTTTGCCAACAAAGGTCTGTCTACTCAAGGCTATGGTTTTTCCAGTAGTCACATATGGATGTGAGAGTTGGACTATAAAGAAAGCTGAGCACCAAAGAATTGATGCTTTTGAACTGTGGTGTTGGAGAAGACTCTTGAGAGTCCATTGGACTGCAAGGAGTTCCAACCAGTCCATCCTAAAGGAAATCAGTCTTGAATATTCACTGGAAGGACTGATGTTGAAGCTGAAACTCCAATACTTTGGCCACCTGATGTGACAAACTGACTCATTTGAAAAGACTCTGATGCTGGGAAAGATTGAGGGCGGGAGGAGAAGGGGACGACAGAGGATGAGATGGTTGGATGGCATCACTGACTCAATGGACATGAGTTTGAGTAAACTCTGGGAGCTGGTGATGGACAGGGAGGCTTGGCAAGCTGCAGTCCATGCGGTTGCAAAGAACTGGACACGACTGAGTGAACTGAACTGAAATAAACTACTGTAATGGAATGAACAGCGGACTAGGAGTAAAGAATCTTAGGTTCTAGCTGTTTTTAATCATAACAGATTTTCTAAGAACATTATTAACCTCTTTGGTCCTAAATTTCTTTGCCTTTAAAGTAAGAAAGACTACTTGATCTCCAAATCACTTTCTTTTTGTAAAATTATAAGTATTTCATATATTATACTGTTAACATTCCTGTGTTAAATCTGTAACACAGATTTACCCTATGTATATGACCTTGAGAGCATCACTTCCAAGCACTTCTGTATACATGATTTATTCTTAGTTTTCTTGGATTCTTGCTGAACCTTCACAGAGATATAATAAGTAATTTTAGAGATCTCACAGTGGCAAATGGCCTCAAAGATTCATGGATTCTGGATCTCTCTTAGGAAATGTGCACATCTCTCAATAGGCTTCTATAATTGTAGGTGTCAGTGTATTTGCAGAGGCAAAATATTTGGAATCCCCATCCACATACTTTTCCTATTTAGTGATTGATAGATGAAATTGGATAGTTAGAGGTGCATTCAGCTGAAATCAGAATGAACCAAGAAGGTTTGTCCATTAAAATGCAAACATCCCTGGAAAAGATAACAGCTACAGTGAGAATGAGTTTCTAATCTTTTTCTGGGGAGAAATCTCTTATCTTCAGTAAGAGAATTATAGGCCATATCTGACTCACAATTCAATTTATAGTGATTCACATTTAGATCACTCAACTTTTTATATGCATGTTGTTTATTAGAGCATTTATAACAGAGAATGATCAAATATGCCAGTCATTTCTATTATAAAACACATGAACAAAGTGCTGTGGGGACGTGGAGGAAGAAAACTTAACTCAGCTGGTGAAAGGGAGGAATGGACACCAGGAATGCCTTCATGGAGGAGAGCTTCTTAAAACTTACTCTTAAAAAACATGTACTGGGGAAATGGGGAGATGTTGGCCAAAGGGTTCAAACTTTCAATTATAAGATGAATAAGATCTGGGGATCTCACATAAAGCATGGTTAATAATGCTGTATTGTATACTTGAAATTTGCTCAAAGAGTAAATCTTAAGCATTCTTACCATACACACTCATACACAGTCGGTAACTATAAGGTGATGAATGTATTGATTAGCTTGATTGTGGTAATTATTTCACAACGTATATGTATATGTATATTCAACACAGTTGAATACCCTAAAGACATACACTTTTAACTTACTAATTATGCCTCAATTAAGTCAGACCAAAAAAAAAAAAAAAGAGTACATAGTGACCGAGCAGAGAAATAGGATAAAACTGTCATAAGCAAAAGACAGTAGAGACAATGGCTTAGAGATAAGAGCATAAGAGGTAAGGAACAGCATGGCAAGTTCTGATGAGAAGGAACTGAAAAAGTAGGAAGAAACTAGATTACAAAGGGCCTTATATGACATATCAAGGAGTTCTGAATTTTATCTGGAGTTGTGCGGAATACTACTGAAGAGCTATATGCAGGAATGTTAATATTAAACTCGCCATTTGAACAGATTACTTTGGAATCAAATTGGAAAATGGATGGGAAGATGCTAATTGGGGAAGCGAAGGTTGTTAGAATAATCCGGGAAGCTAATAATATAGACCTAAATTAAAATGAGAGAAGTGGGAATGGCAAATAAAGGATAGATTCAAGAGGACGTAGAGGAAATGAGTATTGTAGTGGTAAAGAAAATAAGTTTAGTAACAGTGATGTTAAATTTAGTAGCAGCAGGTATCCATCTGTTGTATGAGTTTGGAGCTCAGGCAAGGTCTGAGGAAAGATATAGATTTAGCAATCACTTAATAGGTGGTACTTGAAACAACTGGTATATGTTAGGTTATCTGAAATACTGTGTAAGATTTGAAAAGGGCCAGAGTCAAGCTGAAAAGAAAGTTCATATTCAAGGAATTGACAAAGGAAGGCAAGCTTACGAAACAGCCAGTACAGGAAACAAGTGCCACGTTTCGTATCTGTCTGTCTCCTGCACTACACAGTGAGAGCCATAGGGTGGGGTTTCATCTTATACATCTTGGCATACCTGGACTTAACACAGGGCCTGGTATTTAGCAGATTTTTAATAGATACTTGCTGAATAAATTATATTTCTATATATGGTACTGTTTTCTAAACACCTAACTAAAGTGCCTAGGAGGATTAATTATAATGCTCTTTTGCATTAAAAACCAAGTGTGATCCAGCTCAAAGGCTGAATGCAAACCTAACTATTATTTCTCATCATCATGGGTGGAAACACTTGACAAGAGTTAACCATGCATGAAGAGGTTTGCTTACTTATAAGTGACAACTGATTTGATGAACAAATGAAGGAGAAACAAACATATGACAGGAAAAGAGAATCCATCTGACAGTATTTTTTTTTCCCTAGAGGAGAAATAGAAACGGCCATTTCCAGTTCTGTTTTTTTCCTTAAAAGTCCTGGAATTTCTGTCTAAATGTGACCTGGCATCACAGTGAGATTCTTTTAAGGACTGATAAGAGAAACTACCCTGATATTACAAGAGGCCAGGTATGGTTAACTTATTTTTATATAGTGTAAAGCACTGTTAAATTTTTTCCAACTTAATTTTACATTCATATTTTCTGAAGATGTCTTAGTACTGACTGACATAAAAATATCTAAGTATCTGCATATAATAACAGAAAGAAACCATTTCATTAAAATTGATTTCTGAAATCACACAGTTAATTTCTAATTCCCCACTTTAGTTTTACTATCTTTACTTCCTTTAATGAGGAATAAAACAGAACAAAAGAATAGGTTTAAACCTAATGACATACATGTCTAAAAGGATGTAAGTCAAAGAAGTAGGGCAGGTGTAAATTAAAGCAATTTTTGCCTAAGCAGGGCCAGAGACCAAAGAGCTAGCATTTGGCATTTAATATTTCACTGGCTTTAGGCCTTTTAACATAATTTTATCTACTATTATTTTCTATACTTTAATATTGGCAGAAGAGCATTATCATGTAGAAAGAGAAGAACGTTGAGTTTTTTCTTTTTTCTCTTTTGGCTGCGCCACACAACTTACAAGACCTTAGCTCCCTGGCAGGGACTGAGCCTGCGTCACCTGAGTGAAAGTGCTGAGCACTAGCCACTGAACTGCCAGGGAATTCCCAAGAATGTTAAGTCTTGAGTCTTAATTCCATTCCTTTTCTGCTGTTTTGAGTTTTCTTGTAGAAAAATTAGAGTGCTTGTATAGATGTTCTCTAATATCACTGAAATTTGACTATTTTACAATCTATGAATAAAGTCATTTATTTGTAAAATCAATACTTCTGCATTGTTTTTATTTGTACCACAAAAACAATTTAGAAACTACATCTTATTCAGACTGCACCTGAACTGGATTTTTAGAAAGGGAAGTAGCTGGTTAAAAACTGGAAACACTGAGGAATACTACCTTTCCATTATCTTTCCACAAGCTGGTCTCAATGTGCTACTAAACTAAGAGCAGAAAATGAGAGGATAGATGAAGCAGAAAAACTGAGATCAGACTGGCTGCTCAGTGATCCACAGATAATTAATGTAGTATTTACATTTGGAAACATGATTTTCACAAATGAAAATCATTACCAGACACATTAGTTATCTCTCACTTCTATCAGAAAGGACATAAGGCAGACCGTAGTCAACTATTCTCCTCACTCAGTGCTGACAGCCCTCTCTTGAGAATATTGATATTTTGACGAATAGGAGAAACACAGTTGAATTTTTCCTTTTTTTTAATGTAAAGGAAGATTTATGAGTATTTTATTCTGTATACTGTTAGATTGATCTTAGAGTTGAATAGAAATAAGAAGTGAAAAGAAAGATGGTAATAACTGTGATAAATGGTTAATAACATTTCTTTTTCAGGAAAACTGTGTATTAGTGTTAGAGTAATCTTGTTTGGAAAAGAATGAAAATAAAAGGCAATGGGCAAATATAACAGTACCTCGGTAGTTGATGATTTCTGTCCCAAGCACCGGAGTCATCTCCAGGACTGTGATAAAGGCTTTGTCCATAGATGTTAGAGGAAAAGGAGACATGCGGTGTCTTCTAGCCACCTTGGTGATATCGACAGCACTGTGACCTAAACAGGAAGACAAGTAACTAAGAATGTGATGCTGAAACCTGATTAAAAAGTGGGAATGGCTTATAAACAACAGTAATTCTCAGTCTTCATTTCATATGTCCAGAAATGAAGATTACAGGGGGAAAATTTTTCTACTGCTCCCCAAATATAGCCTGCTTTGGCAGAACATTAAATTGTTAGTAATTTTATATCATGTAGCAAAAGCTAGTGAAGTTTAATGATGATACTGGCTAATTCTTTCTCAGTGCTTACTACGTGTCATGGCACTAATCTAATTAAGCTTCACAACAACCTAAAGGGAGGTATCATTATTATCCTTATTTACAGATGAGGAAAATGAGGTTTACATATCTTGGCCTAAATCACAAAGACAGAAAACAAAGAGCTAGGATTCAAACCTAGGTAGCCATGCTTTAGAGTCCATGTCCTTAGTTAGTATACTGAACTTTTAATACTCAATGAGCCAGTTAGTGAAAAGAAATATACAAGCTTAAATTTATTTAGAATTTCATAGGAAATTCTCTTTCTTCTAAAAAAAAGTCATAGAAAAATATTAGTTATGTACTCCCAATGTAGCTCTATCTAGCATCATGGCATCAACATTACCCATATACCAAAACTTCTAATTTCATATCTTCAACCCCAACCTCCACCTTCACCTCTAGGTCTATGTGCCACCCAAACAGTTGGAGGGTAAGAGTATCTCTACAAATGTATACGTCATCAAACATGCACCTGACTGTGCGACAGGCAACTCAAACCTTGCATGTTCAAAATCAAACTTTTGATTCCCCATCCTCCTAACCTACCTATACGATGTCTTATTCTCTTGCAATTCCCATCTCAGTAAATAGAAACTCCATTCATTAAGTTATTAATCCAAAACCTTCGTGACATCATTGATCTTTCTATTATTACCAGAACCATATCTAAACTACCATTAAAATGTCTCTAAATCCCATCATTACTCAACATCTCTATAATTACTACAATAGTTGGAACCATCATTTATTTCCTGGGAAACTGAATAGGGTCCTAACTGGTCGCCCTGTTTCTATCCTTGTCCCATTATAATTTATTCTCCACACAGCAGTTACAATAGTCCTTTTAAACTGTAAGGTGAATTGTATTCGTCTCTGCTCACAACCCTCTGATGACTTTCCAATTCACTCAGAGTAAAGTCTTTGCAATGGTCTACAAAGCCCAACATATAATACACTATTCTCCTATCATTTCACCATTGTTCAATGTGCTCTAGGCATACTGGTTCCTCGCCTGAGAAAGACAAATATGTTTCTCTTCAGGGTCTGTATACTTGCCGTTTCCTCTACTTGGACATTCTTCCCCAGATATTATGGTTCCATTCATCCCTCATTTCTTTCAGGTCTTTGCTAAAATATCACTTCATCAGAGGCCTTTGCTAGACATCCTATAAAGAATATTACCTACTATCACTTTTTATTCTCTTTACCTATTTTATTTTTCTTTGTGAAAAAAAAAAACACATATACATACATGTATGGATATTCACATCTATATACTTATATAACCTTCTAATGTCAGCTTCATGACAGCAGCAACTTTGTCTTTTTTAGTCAGTGTTGTTATCCTCAATACCTGGAACTGTATCTGGTACATACTAGACAATAGTTTTTGAATTAATAAATGTATCATTTAATGACAGAAAGGGACTTCTTAGAGTACAATATCTTCATGCATAAGTATACCTGGCCTTTTCTTTGAAATCTTAAAAGCCTACAGCTCAAAGGGTTAATATAAAAGGAGTAACTGCAAACACTGCTGCTTGGCTATCCTAACTAATATCCACAATTCACTTCTTCTGCAGCTGCCTTTCACCTAAGACTGGCCATATAATATGTTTATGGCCACCTAAGTTCTGGCCAGCAAGATGTAGGAAGTAGTCCCTGGGGGCAGGCTTCCTACTACAAATAAAAAGATAAAGAGGTAAAACTTTAAGAGGAGAACATGACTAGCTACTAGGAGGTGCTATAGTCATTTTCAACTAAGAGACTAGAACCCCATAGAGTAAGTATGGGAAACAAGGAAAGGAAAAGATCCGGAATCCCTGATGACAGTGTTGAGCTACTGTACAAACCCTGGACTGCCTGCCTCCAGGCTTTTGATATGTTAAGACAAATAAGCTCCTATTTCTTAAGGGGGCAACAGAGGATGAGACAGCTGGATGGCATCACAGACTTAACGGACATGAGTTTGAGCAAATTCTGGGACATAGTGAAGGAGAGGGAAGGCTGGCATGCTGCAGTTCATGGGGTCACAAAGAGTTGGAAACGACTGAGTGACTGAACAACAATGACTGTATATCTCCCTCAGAAGTCTGTAAGTTCCTGGTCACTGTAATTTATTTAATTTAGTCCTCCCATTCCACCTCCAGAGGCTACTTCAGACATATTCACTGAACTTACAGGTACTGTCCCATACTTTTCATTCTAAGACAAATGACATTGTCATAAGTAGTCAAAGAAAAGACATACAATGTATTTATACTTATTTCTCATCCATGGGCAATCATGAACTTACAAAATTTTTAAACCTTAAGGACCTTAGAAATTATTTAGTGCTAAATATGAAAAAAATTTCTACTTCAAGGTGAACACTTAGAGAAGGATTTTGTGTGATTCATCATTTACCTGTAATTGAACTGTAAATTTATTCACAACTTTCACTGAAGTCCTTTTTTTGTCATTAAATATCATCAATACATATTGTCACAACCAGTACAATTGAAAAGCATGATAGATGCTTCTGCATTTTATTCAGATTTATAGATCTCAGATCTGGTCTTTTCTAAGATATTCTTTACTCTCTTTATGGTGAAAATTATGTATAATCTTATAAAAGCTTTTTTTTTTTTTTTAAAGTTTGGTTTCTGAGGGGAAAATTACACTTTTTAACTGTACAGAGGCTATTCGTTGAATGTGCTTTGTAATGGAATTTTTCTTATTAGAAACCAAGTTTGATTATCAGTGATACACACATCCATTCAACAAATATTAACTGAGTGTATTTTATGAGCTAGGCACAGTTATGTACTCAGTCTACACAGACTAAGATACAACCTGCAATGAAGAACGTTTCAGTTCAACAGAAAGGAAAGGTATGTAAGTAAATAAAAAATAAAGGCAGGAGGATATTAAACCACCTGATTGTCCTCTAGAGGTTGGTATTTTTTTTAAAATTAAAAACTGCATACCAATTTCCATCAACCTGGAAAAATATTTCCTGTCTTTATAATAATTTTGTACTTGCTTTTATTTTTCTTATGGCATGTACCATTTTCCACCTTATGGTATAGACATTGAAGTATTTGCCCTGCCTATGTTAGCCTATAATAAACTCCCTGAAGGCAGAACCTGTATCTCATTAATCTGTGCATCTTTTGCCACTTTTAGAGTTATGCTTTCCTTATAGTAGATACTGAATAAATACTTGAGGTATGAATGAATGGGGCTTCCTTAGTGGCTCAGTAAAGAATCTTCCTGCAGTGCACAAGACCCAGGTTCGATCCCTGGGTTGGGAAGATCCCTTGGAGAAGGGAATGGTTACCCACTCCAGTATTCTTGCTTAGATAATTCCATGGACAGAGGAGCCTGGTGGGCTACAGTCCTTGGGGCTGCAAAGAGTTGGACATGACTGAGCATCTAACACTTTTAATGAATGAATAACACATCCTCAAACAAAGTCTAAAGCTGGGAAGGGAGAAACAAAGTGTTGCTTCCTTTTCTGCCCTGTGCTTCTCTAAGACCTTCTGTATTTGTCAATTCTCTTTCACAAAGTGATTGTGTCACTAGATACATAATCCAAACTTTGATGCTAATGAGTTAACACTTGCCCCTCACTAAACTGTTTGCGTGTCATCAGAGCAGACTTCTTGATAAAATAACTAAAAAAAAAGTCTCAAAGGAGACTTTAATTCTCTGGCACATCAGCAAGTGTGTGCATGTGTTCTCAGCAAGTGTTTACTGAGCAACTTCTATATGCCAAGAGGCTTCTTCCCACTCAAGACCCACCCAAGATCACACAGTGGAAATAATCAGCTACTTCACCAGTAAAGAAGGGCTAACTTGGTTGTATAAATATGAGAAAAGTAGTATTTGTGGCATACTGTCTACATACAGAAAAAAAATTAATGAAGTAAGTAATAGTTGTGCTTTTAAAATTTGAAGTGTGGTTAATTTACAATGTTTTGTTAGTTTCAAGTATACAGCAAAGAATATATATACGTGTGTGTGTGCATATGTGTGTGTGTGTGTATATGTATATATATATATATATGTTCTTTTTAAGATTCTTTCCCATTATAGGTTATTACAAGATACTGAGGATAGCTCCCTGTTTTATACAGCAGATCCTTGTAAAAACTACCTATTTTATATATAGTGTGTGTATATGTTAGTCCCAAACTTCCAATTTAGTTCTGCCTCAACTATTCCTTTTAGTAACCACAAATTTGTTTTCTATGACTGTGACGGAAAAGGCAATGGCACCCTACTCCAGTACTCTTGCTTGGAAAATCCCATGGACGGAGGAGCCTGTTAGGCTGCAATCCATGGGGTCGCTAAGAGCTGGACACGACGGAGCGACTTCACTTCACTTTTCACTTTCATGCATTGGAGAAGGAAATGGCAACCCACTCCAGTGTTCTTGCCTGGAGAATCCCAGGGACAGGGGAGCCTGGTGGGCTGCCGTCTATGGGGTCGCACAGAGTCAGACACGACTGAAGCGACTTAGCATTAGCATAGCATAGCATGACTGTGAATCTATTTCTGTTTTGTAAATAAGTTCATTTGTATTAATATTTATACAAAGTTCATTTGTATTAGATTCCAGAAATAAATGATATCATATGATATTTGTTTTTTCTGGATTACTTCACTTAGTATAATCATCTTTAGGTCAATCCATGTTGCTGCAAATGGGATTTCATTCTTTTTTATAGCTGAGTAGTATTTGATTGTAACACACACACACACACACACACACACACACACACACACACACACACCCCATCTTTATCCATTTCTATGTAGATGGACATTTAGATTGCTTTCATGTCTTGGCTATTGTAAATAATGCTGCAATGAACATTGGGATGCATGTATCTTTTTGAATTAAGAGTTTTGTCCAGCTATATGCACAGCTGTGGGAATGCAGGATCATATGGTAACTTTTATTTTTAGTTTTTAAAGTAACCTCCATACTGTTCTCCACAGTGGCTGCACCATTTACAATCCTATGAACAGTGTAGGGGGGGTTCCTTTTTCACCCTCTCCAGCGTTATTTGTAGACTTTTTAATAATGGCCATTCTGACTGGTGTGAGGTGAGACACTGTAGTTTTGATTTGAATTTCTCTAAATGGCTGCTCTTTTTACGTAAACGGAATTACTAAATAACATTAACATTCTTAGTTTTGTTGTATCCCTTATCACACGCAGGGAGTCTATGTGTTATGTAAGATTCCATTTAGCAAAAAAACTGTAGCTAAAATAAGTTTGAAAACTATCGATCTAGGTGATTCAGTATTCTCATTTTCAGATCGAAAGTGGACAAACCATGCTTGAGGGTCAGCCCCAGGGACACACGCGCAGAGGAACTGGCAGTGGCAGGTACAGGCTGAAGGAAGCACAGCATCACCAGTTAGCTCAGGGGCTCATATGAAGGCCTCTCATGGGCTGGCATGGGGAAGCTCATTTATTAGGAGGCATACATTTCCAAAATAAAGTTGGTAAGTAAATACTTGTTTCTTTTTTTTTTTTTGGTTTCCATTAAAAAACATAATTTCAACTATTTTCTGATGATGATACCAGTGATTTAGAAGAAGCTTTAAACTGAAAGCTTCACAAAATTTAAGAATAATTATCTCTGACTTTTCTTATTTCGCAAGTTACAACCACAAAGTACTTCTACCTGTCCAGGACTATTGCAGAACTCAGTCAGACAGGAAAAAGGATCAAGAACTATTCTACGCCAAACCTTATCCCTCTTCTTGATTTTGAGCTCAAGTAGAAATCTGATAGAAGAGAAAAAAATTGGGAGAAACAGTATGCACTTTTGTCTCTGTCTCTTACACCAGATGAGTTAATACAGCCTAGCAGGCAGTTTTCATTGAGTGGTCCACAAAATCCATTTACCTAGAAGTAGGAAATGAAGGAAAGAACAATTGTTAAAAAGTAAGAAGGCTATAACAAAAGAAAGTCTGGGTTTTGGACAGAGAAGATATCCAAAATTTGGATAGAACTTTTCCTATAAAACAAAAGCTATTTCACAGCCATAAATATATTCTGATGGCTACCTTACAAATGAATACTAATAGTCACAAAGAAAATGTAAAGGTACTTAGCTCCATTCAATTTATGTAAACTAAAATGAAACAAAACTAACAAATGTGAAAATGTGTCCTGAGAAGATTATACCAAAGAAATATTTATTTAAGTTTATTCAAAGAAATATTTATTTAAACTTATAATAGTAAAATTTTATGGTGATGTATGGTAATGATGTAGGCAGACTAACTACTCTGACAAAAAATAAGCTATGAGGTAGTTTAGGATATGGGATCCTTATATGGGAGTAGGGGTGGTGGTGGGAAAAGGAAGTCTAGACATCTTCCCTACTCGTAGATGTCCAAACTAAGCAAAGAGTAACAAGCTGAATTTTTATAACACCTACATTGATGGCATTCTTATATGAGGGGTTTAATTTTCTGAAGTAGATTTGTGGGATTAAAGCAATTCTAAATTAGCACAGATTGGTGATCTAGAGGTTTCTCTAGTAAGTTTAGGCTTCCATTAATAAAATTTAACTTGTCTCATTTATATTTTTCTCATGTATAGGTTCAGAATTGGAGAAGGCAATGGCAACCCACTCCAGTACTCTTGCCTGGAAAATCCCATGGATGGAGGAGACTGGTAGGCTGCAGTCCATGGGGTCGCTAGGAGTCGGACACGACTGAGCGACTTCACTTTTCACTTTCATGCATTGGAGAAGGAAATGGCAACCCACTCCAGTGTTCTTGCCTGGAGAATCCCAGGGACAGAGGAGCCTGGTGGGCTGCCGTCTATGGGGTCGCACAGAGTCGGACACGACTGAAGTGACTTAGCAGCAGCAGCAGCATATGTGAGTTCAGAATCTGCAGATAAAGTACTTAAAATATTACTGAGATTTTTCTATCTTGCATGCAGCATTTATAATAACTAAAAAGACAATATATGGTGTTCACTCAGGATTGCCATCATCAAAGACACGTTTAAATACTAACGGCAATGTCTATGTTGTACACGGCCTTTAAAGGGACAAAAAAGTACAAACGGATTCCTTTCTATTGAGTAAACTAAGGTCTCTGTTAAATAGCAGTAACATTTTTCTTATGGCATAGCCATATTAAATGAAACTGCTTATACCAGTGGAATGACTTTTTCCCATTTCAAATGCATCCTTTTTAATCTGCCAATTCTTAATATACAATGTTTCACCTTGCCTTGAAAATCCATTTTTTAAATTAGAAGTAAATGAAGAGAAGATGCTTTCAGGTGACAGAACAGAAAATAATAGAAACAAGATGTTCATGCAAGTTCTTCTTGATTAAATTCAGAACCTCAAGAGGAAACTTTATTCTTCAGAACAATCAGTAAAAGAGTTCCCAAACTACCCAAAGTGTAAATCATTATTCATTCTTTAGATACAGAAAATCTCAAGGGAGAGACCTGGTCTGCCCTATTAATATTACTGCCTCTGTTTCCCATGGTATCTGCAGCTTCAGTTTCTTGTATTTCTATTTCCTGGTTCTTTCTGAACACAAACCACCTAAGATAATGAATAACTTTCCTAGGAAGCTTAAAAAGCAAAGATGATAGTAATTTATTCAGGTTAAATAACTAGGGCATTTGGTAATTCAAAAGAATGTGTGGCTCAGATATACAAAAAGCATTTAGTCTTTTATATAAATCTCAAATTAAGAGGAATCAGGTCCAAACCTCTAGGGAAACACTGGCAATGATAGTGTTTGCAGGCTCAGGTCTACAGGGAACTCTGTATATCTGAAAATAAATTTCTTATATTGCTTTCAGTTTAATACTCTTTTTCTACCTGTTTATTCAAGATAATGAGCCTCAGAATATTGGGTTGGCCAAAAAGTTTGTCTTTTCTGACTGCTGTTATGAAAACCCGATGGAACTTTTTAGCCAACCCAATATTTCTGATAAAACCTAAAAATCATGAGGGAAAGGACTGTGTTAATTTGTATAGGAAATATTAAAATAAAGTACCCCTGGAATTTATGGCCCTCAAGATACAAAACAAGGCATTGTTGTCACAAAATGTTTACTCTAAAATTTTTATCAATGGTTCACTATCATCGCCAGGATAAAATTCAAATCCATTAGAATAGTATACAAAACCTTTCTTGCTTCCTTTTCAGTCATCACACGTTACTCCATCATTCAGAAAATTAATAATATTGTAGATATTGGAATACACTGCACTATTTCATGGAGAAGGCAATGGCACCCCACTCCAGTACTCTTGCCTGGAAAATCCCATGGATGGAGGAGCCTGGAGGGCTGCAGTCCATGGGGTCGCTGAGGGTCGGACACAACTGAGCAACTTCACTTTCCCTTTTCACTTTCATGCATTGGAGAAGGAAATGGCAACCCACTCCAGTGTTCTTGCCTGGAGAATCCCAGGGACGGGGGAGCCTGGTGGGCTGCCGTCTCTGGGGTCTCGCAGAGTTGGACACGACTGAAGCGACTTAGCAGCAGCGGCAGCAGCACTATTTCATATTTTCCTGCTCTTGTATGTTTTCTCTGCACAGAGTAAGTTTTCTCTCATCTTTTTGCTTTCATGGGAAATTATTTTTCTTTCACAACTTTCTTTGGTAAGCAAATATTCAAATAGTGATGAGAACATATATCAAAGGATCTTAGAGTCAATATGAAAAGGTTCCCATTAGTCAAACCTGGGACAATTTAAGCATCAAAATAAATTAGGATAGTAACAGATAATATAATCTATTTAATAAAACAATCCATAAAAAATTAAAATCCATGAGTATTAATAGTATAAAGTAACGATTAAATAAAATTCTTCATTACAGCAGAATGACAACTGATCAATGAAGAGAAAGAATTAGAAAGTCAAGACTTGGCAACTATCATAGTAGTAATTGGCTCAATAGTAATAATTGGTTCGGGCTTCCCTGGTGGCCCAGATGGTAAAGAATCCGCTTCCGATGTGGGAGACCTGGGTTCAATCCCTGGGTTAGGAAGATCCCCTGGAGGAGGGCATGGCAGCCCACTCTAGTGTTCTTGCCTGGAGAATCCCCATGGACAGAGCAGCCTGGCGGGCTATAGTCCAGGGGGTTGCAAAGAATCGGACATGACTGAGTGACACAGCACAGTACGATAATTGGTTCATAGTAATAACTGGAGTAAAAATCATCAATGGATACTAAGACTAGAAGATGAAAACCTCAAGAAAAATAATATATTTATATAGTCTCAACATATCTCCCCACAAGATTCTTATTAATCACAATAGTGATTTTATAGTGGAGAAATCTGGCAGATATTACCTTAACCAAGTGATCAAAGTTAAAAGCACCAGCAATGACCTCATGAAATTCCTAAGGATGTACTAAGGAGGACATGAAGTCACATATGAGGTATTACTGTCAGAGATGCATAACCTGAACCAAACTATCAGGAAACACCAGAAAAGTCTAAATTTGAGGAACACGCTACAAAATAACTCTCCCACACTCTAAAAATGTCAAGGTCATGAAAGACAAAGAAAAACTGAGGAACTGTTCCAGATAGAATAGCCTAGAGACACATGATAACTAAAAGTAATGCATGATTCTGGATTGGATCCTAGATCAGAAGAAGAGAATGTTTTTTTCCCTTTGGCTACAAAGAATATTATTAGAAAAACTGGCAAAATGTAATTTGAATAAGATTACATAATAGTATTATGGCAAGGTTCATTTCCTGATTTTGATAATTATACTGTGCTTAAGTAAGAATATTATTTATTTTTTAAATTTCTTCCATTTTTAAAAAAGGACATATACATTTGAAGCATTAAGGGGCATCATGTCTGTAATTTACTCATAAGCAGTTCAGGAAAATATGTATATTAATATGAAGAGAGAAACGGCAAAGTAAATGTGGCAAAATGGTTAACACTTGTGGGAAACTGGGTGAAAGATATACAGGAATTGTTTGTACTATTTCTTGCAGCTTTTTTAAAGCTTGAAATTATTTTAAAATTTAAAAAATTAAAGAAGTTTTTTAATGGTCCGCCTTTTATGGAGCAATGCATGATCATTCCATTTTTTCCTGCACTGAGGCACTCTAAATACTGTATCTCAGCATTTCATTACATACTGTATTCATTACATATCTTACAGTAATTACACTTTTTTATATACCTGTCTGCTTTCTTAATTAGATTATCAGCTCTTTGAGAAAGGAAAAGATGTTTTAAGTCAAGGCCCAATGATACTGTGCACATGTGGTCACACAGAAAATTTTGGTGAATGAGTTTCTAAATGTTTGATTTCAATTAGCCTAGAATATATAGATTGCCAAAGAAGATGGGCTGTAGAGATGTATACTAGACACAATTTCCAACTCTATTCTGTTCATTAATTCAATGTTCTTCTTACGAGAATGACTCCTTTTTCAAAGACAGATGTAAAGTAAACATTTGTTAGCAATGGAGTGAACACTGGGTTTTCCTCTCTTTACCTTTTTGTTAAAAAGTAGTGAGTTATGGCGGAGAAGGCAATGGCACCCTACTCTAGTACTTTTGCCTGGAAAATCCCATGGATGGAGGAGCCTGGTAGGCTGCAGTCCATGGGGTCGCTAAGAGTCGGACACGACTGAGCGACTTCCTTTCACTTTTCACTTTCATGCATTGGAGAAGGAAATGCAGACCCACTCCAGTGTTCTTGCCTGGAGAATCCCAGGGACGGGGGAGCCTGGTGGCTGCCGTCTATGGGGTCACACAGAGTCGGACACGACTGATGTGACTTAGCATAGCATAGCATAGCATAGCATAGCATAGCATAGTGAGTTATTGTGGTAGGGAAAAGAAAAAGTAGAATAAAAATAATATGGTAACTGTCACTTTTAGCTAAGGTTAAGTAATCAGGGAAATGGGAAAAAAGCTAATGCATGTACTACCAAGCTAGAAGATAAAGTGAGAACACTGTCAACAACACTGTAAGTAAATCCTTGTCAGTTATTTCTGAGATCAAGAGGGTTACCTATAGAAAAATTATAAGGCCAAAAGGAGGAAGAGTAATTCATTTCCCATGATCAGGTGTGAACTGTCTTCCTTGGGCTTTTATTTCAAATTTGTCACATACAGGGTTAAGTTAAAATATACAAAATTAAAAGTAAACCAGTGAAGAGCTGCCATAACAGGGTAGAGATGGAAGTGAAGAAAATGGTTTTAGCAGACATAATGATTAAAAAGAGTAGCTAAAGTAACACTAGAAAAAAGGATAAAATTACTTTAAAGAGCTTTAAATGTAGGAATCAAGTGTCAATATTCCTAACAAAGGAAGCCAAGTGTTTTGAGTTGAGGCGGCTTTAGATGATCAACAGGAGTTCTTCATGACTGTCTTTATAGGTCTGGATTTCACAACAAAGTTTCTTAAGGACTGAGGGTTCTTAAGGAAGGTCTCAATTCAAGATCCCTTGTCCCTGCCCTTCCAGCGGCACTGATGCTTCTGTACATTAAGAATTGTGAGTTCTGGTTATAGCCATTATGGCAGCTTTCAGCTTTAGACACAATCTTCCCCTTTTCTGCCCCCATCTTTCATCAGACCTTTTTATCTGCTTACATTATTGGTAAATACTTTTTGCTTTGCTCTTAATTCTGGTTCAGGAACATAAACCTCAGAGCTTGATTTATATTTCCGATGGTTCATCCCTGTCTTGCTATATGATTTCTGGTTTGGTGCACTTTGCATTTCTAAACACTAGCTCCCTTTGTGAGGTGGCTAGAAACCCCCTTTTTAACCTTGAGTAGTCAAAAAAGCTGACCAAGAATTCTCTTATTTCCCAAAGAGCCTGTTAGGATACAGTTTCAGATGTAGACACACACACACACACACACACACAAATGAACAAACACAAAGTCAGCTAGTCAGCTTCCATTTGGAATGTTTTCATTGTGTCAGTGTATTGAAATGCAAAGTTAAAATTTTGTTTTCTTCAGTACTGAAATGCAAAGTTAGAATTTTATTTTCTTCATTAGGTTCTTGTTTTAAACATTCCCTAGACAAAGGTAGAGAAAAAGTAATTTTTCCTTAGAAATCAAAAGCTATTAAATCTTTAAAAGTAGAATCTGACAAGTTCCTTTTAGAGTTCTTTTAAAGTATTAACTAATTAGTCTCTATAATGGCCTGAGAAAAAGGACCAAGAGAAGTTAAAGTTATCTTTGCTATTAGAGAAATTTTATCAGCTCATAAAAGTCTCATTCTCTTAATTTTTCCTTTATGGTGCTGTTTCTTATATTATTAGGTATAAGCACAAAAGTGTCAACTTCCAGAATGCCTATCCTACATGTTAATTTCAACAACAGACTGTAGATTTTGGTTCATATCTTGTAAGAGGTAAACACTGTTAAACATGGTCTTTAGGCAAGTAGTAGATGCTAATTTGTATGGCTGAGATAGGAAATCTTA